>NC_069499.1:76875572-77175572 GCF_027579735.1 Bombina bombina
CACTTATGTTTACTGTCACTGATTTTTCATGTGGGGATATACACACACGTGGATCACAGAGGGAATGTCTTTTATATTTATTTTTATTTAGTATTACCAGACAGTGATATGTACTCATATATTTACTAAAATGATGCATTTTTTTAAAGAAGTTTGGATGATGTTGTATTTGGTATACATTGAACAAGGAAGTTCCTGTTTATTGGGGATCACTATGGTTACCTTTTTGGCGCAATTTATCACTGGGGGAGGGGCTTACACTGTTTAAATTTTCATTTGAGTGTTGTGTTTGTTTGTCTGAGGAAGGGGAGTGTGTCCCCAAAACGTCACACTTTATCCATTAAAATGTATTCACTAAAAGACCAGTGAGTGCCTTCTTCTGTCTTTATATTTAACCGCTGGCACCCGGCATTTGCAATTGAGGTGACAGTGCTCTCTTTGAACATTATATGCAAAAGCCCAGCACTCACTTATAATTGTATTCCGGGCTGCATCCCAAGTATATCCATAGAAGTAATCAAAAGAGAGCACTCACCATGTGGAAAAGTCCAAATTTATTTAAGCATATATAAACGTTTTCGGGGAGTGACCCTGTCCTCAGACAAGTGAAAAAACAAACAGTGTATAACTTACCAGTGCTACTATTTATGGGATAAGGTCTGAACGCCGATAGTGCCCGCGGGAAAGCACCATCCGCCAAACCGGAAGTGAACGTCAGCGTGTAATCACGTGGGACGTTTTCGCGTCGGGCTCCAGCGGCATATCATGATGTCATGATGTCATCAACGTGTGCATGAAGAGTAATCATCATGTAAACAAACTCAACCTTGGTTGCTATAGTGATGTCCAATGTGTCAACTGTGACTTCATTACGTGACTGTGTGTTAGTACCTCGTAATTGTGTATACATATGAGCAACCGTAAATGTGAATTATTGTAAAAAGCTATGTGAGTTAAAAAACAAGGGTAATTAGAACGGGCCAGAAAATTAGGAAAAATGTTATAAAGAGCAGCCAAATGTATTAAATGAACTGGAGGACACCAAAATTGCATTGTCAGGGGGGCTAATCAGAATATGAATTATAAGTCTCCCGTTAACAATTTGTTTAGACATAATGGCTATAAATACACCAATGGAAACTGTTGCAAACAAACTGTAGCGAGAAATACCGTAGCAAGAAAACTTTAGCAAAAAACGATACAGAAATGATACATAAAATGATACAAAAAACTGATACAAAAAACTATGGCAGAAAAAGTTGTGGCTAGGGGCAATCACAAAAAAGAGCCAGTTATACTGGTCTACAAAAACTAAAAATTGAATAAAAAATAAAAAATAAAAAAGGTTATAACAAAAATGGGAGAATTGTACAAAAGTTGTACAACAAGTTGCTCCAGATTACACAGAAAATAGCACAAAACATAGCACAAAAATATCACAAAAAATATACATAATGCACTAGAGTTGTCAAAAATAATGTACTAGAGTTGCAAAAAATACAATATTCGAAAACTGGAAAAAGCCTTAACTTCAAAAAATAGAAAGGCTTATATACAACTTAATTCAAAAAAGGGGGGGACATAATATTGCTCCAGACCTGAACTTATTAAAGAGTGGTCTACCACAGAATTTACAGTATGAATATTGCAGAGGGGAATGTGAAAAATGCAAAAAAATCAAAAGAATTAAAAAAAAATTAAAAAAAATGTAAAAAAAATATTTAAAAACTTAAGAAATAAAAATATCAGGATTCAAAAATAAAAAATTGGAGAATCCTTAAGTATAAGGAATGATCCGTTCTTTATAGGAATAATCCAATCTTTATAGGAAACAGTGCAAATCTAGATGTGTGTTGAGGCCCCTCGGGACCAGTGTTCCCAGTTCAAAGGTCCATCTGGCCTCACGTTGTAGTAGTATTTTTCCTCTGTCTCCACCTCTGCTTAATGGGGGCACGTGGTCAATAAGTGTATAACACAGGCCCTTAACAGTGTGGCCCTTCTGAAGAAAATGTCTCGCCACAGGTTGGTCTGATTGACCCCTGTCAATGGCCGTCCATATGGCAGACCTGTGGTTTGCCATTCATGTTCGAAAGTCGTCTATAGTCTTTCCGACCTAGAAGAGCCTACAATTGCAATGGAGCAAGTAGACTACATGGGAGGTAGTACACGTAAGCCTATATTTGTGAAAATATTTTTTGCCCTTTTGTGGGTGAGTAAAATATGGACCATTAGTCAGGCCATTACAGGTGGTGCACCCTCTACATCTGTAGCACCCTGGTTTTCCTTGTAGCCAAGTTTATGGTTGATAACAGTGTACTGGGTTCATGTGTACTAGGCTGTCCCTGAGTGACCTCGCTCTTTTTGAACCCTATCCTGGGGACCGTCATATTTGTAAGGGGTAATTGCTTATCAGTGGCTATGATTTGCCAATTCTTTTGCAAAGCTTCAGACATCCCCTGTTTGTCATGAGTGCATGTTGTCACAAAGGTCATCTGAAGTTCATTTGGTTCCTTTTGTATATTGGGATCCTGTTTCAGTTGTTGTTCCTTAATCCTTTGAAGTTCTTTGGTCGGATATCCCCGTTGTTCAAATCTTTTCTGCATCTCATTGAGTTGAATCACTGTATTTAAATGATCGGTATTGTTTCTTACATCCCGCTTTAATTGGGAGATCGGGAGGGCCCTTTTTAAGGCTGGGGGGGGACAGCTGGTAAAGTGAAGTATGGAGTTACGGTCCATTGGTTTTCTAAATAAAGTGGATTGTAGTGTGCCTTCTTTCTTGTATAGGCAAAGGTCCAAAAAGTCAATGGTCTCTTTACTATAGTTGATTTTAAAATTGAGTGCTGGACATACTTGATTAAGTTCCTGATACCACTGTTGTAGTTCTTGTTCTGTTCCCCTCCAGATTAATATGAGATCATCTATATAGTGTCTATATAAGATGATCCTAGGGTCCTGGAGTAGATAAGTGTCATGCTCTTCAAATTCTGCCATAAATAGGTTGGCGTACGATGGGGCCACATTGGACCCCATCGCTGTCCCTGTTAGTTGCAAGTAGATGTTCTTCTCAAATTTAAAATAATTGTATGTTAGGCAGAATTCTAATAGAGTAAGTAGTACGTCCAATGATTGTTCCACATATGGATACCTTAAAAGCTGATTGGTGATGGCTCGTAGTCCCAGATGATGAGGTATAACAGTAAACAAGCTTGTTACGTCTAAGGTCACCAATAGGTCCGTGTCCAAGATATTATCTTCTTGTTGGAGAAGGCTAAGTAGCATGTTGGAGTCCAATATGTAGGATCTAATTCTCTTGACCAAAGGTTGTAGGTGAGCGTCCACAAAGCAAGTCAAGGGCTGTAGAAGTGACTGTAGGGCTGAGACGATAGGCCTCCCTGGTGGCTGTTCAAGGGACTTATGTATTTTAGGGACTGTGTAAAATACTGGCAGTCTAGGGTACGAAGTCATAAGATATTCCTTCTCATGAGATGTAATTTGTCCTTCCTCTTTTATTTTCTTCAGGTAGACGTCAATGGTCCTTTTAAATGTTCCTGTGGGGTCGTTGGGAAGTCTATGATAGGTAGTTGTATCATCCAGTTGTGATAATGTCTCTGATCGATAATCCCTATAATTGAGGATCACTGTAGCCCCTCCCTTGTCCGCTTCGCGTATTATAATATCCTTATCTGTAGCGAGAGTCTTCACCACCTGCCGTTCTTTGGTTGATAAATTGTTGTATCCAACTTTTTTATTTTGTTGTATACAACTATCAATTTCATCCTTAGTCAGTCGTTGATATGTGTGAATGCTTGCACTAGTAGTAGGAGGTTCAAATGAGGACTTTTTTCCTGAATTGTTGCCTCTCCAGAGGGGTTGTATTGCCAAAATATTCCTTATGTTTTAATTGTCTCTGGAATTTTTGGAGGTCTACATATAAGGCAAAGTTATCAGTTTCACAGGTAGGTATGAAGGTAAGTCCTTTATTAAGGACCCTTAACTCGATTTCTGTAAGGGCCCTATCACTAAGGTTCACCACTATGTTGTTGTCCGTTGGTTGGGGGGTTTTGGTGGTTTGCCCCTTGTGGCCACCCCGTCTGGGGTGTGGCCGCAGAGTCCCCCATTTTTTGATCTCGTGGTGACTCCTATTGTGCCGACTGGTTCTATATCAGGTCTATTAGGGGTGTGGTCCTCCTCTGAGCTTGCTCCTGAACCGTCCAATGTATTCAAGTTAGTAGGTTTCCTGTACCTAGGTCGTCTCTGTCGTCCCGGTTAAATTCCCTCTGTCTATCCTGTTTGGATTATTGCCAGATATAGATACGTCAGTCCCTATAGTCATTGATGACCATTTCTAATTTCCTGTTTTTAAATTGTATGAGTTCAGTTTCATATTGAGTTAATTGTATTTTTAGTTTTTCCAGCCAGTTATCCTGTGTGTCCTTTGCAATGGTGTCAAGATGTAATAGTTCATACTGTATCCTTCTCTGTCTTGTTATCCTTTACTGAAAGGTTTATGTAGGCAAGCTCAAGAGCAGCAGAGAACCTAGATTCAAGTCGTTGATTAGTGGCTGCATGTATATATCGATTGTGATTGTCTTACCCATGTGTTCAGTTAGAAACCATTAGCAATGCTGCTCTTTCAACAAATGATACCAAGAGAATAAAACAGATTAGATAATAGAAGTAAATTAGAAATTTGTTTAAAAATGTATTCTCTATCTGAATCATGACAGAAAATGTTTGGGTTTCATGTCCCTTTAACACAACTGTTTGTCCAATTTTTAAGCAGCAGAGCACAGTTTTATAAATAAACAAAACCAAAAACTGTTTGAAAAGAGGTACAACTTCCACCTTGGCAAGGGGCCTCTCAAAGTAACCCTTGACTTCATTCTAACATAAAAAATATCTTGAATATCTATATGCAATGGTAAATAACCAGCTATAAGGTTAGGGGAAAATATTTAGCCCGCTCTAAAAATAACAAATTTATATATTTATAAAAGTTTGAATCTGGTACATAGTATCACAATTGATTAAAAATATAAAACAACAATAAAAAACAAATCAAAAGCGCTAATGACTATATATCAATAATAGGACAAAGCCTTACACATTTATTTATGCAGTACATATAATTAGCAATAGCAAGCAATCCGCTAATAATTGTGCAAACTGATAGAAGTGCACATTAATTCAAATAACTCCCATCAATCTAGGGGCTAGGTATAAATAACAAGCTCAGCACTATATCATGCAAAGCATAGTCCCAAATCACATGATTTAATATAAACAATACAAATGATGACTATTATTTCTGGGTTGCACATAAGCCAGGGGTAGTTGTAAACTTATACTGTTCTGAAAAAGTGAAAAGTATACATCTGTAGACGTCCTTTAGGCTAAGGACATAACCATAAAACACAATACCATGTGCAGGAGCTCAGTGGAGTGAAGCAGCTGGTGTTGTGCACAGACCAACTAATTGCAAACCAACTAATCGATTATGAGATTCGTTGACAACTATTTTTATAATCGATTATTATCGATTATGACGATTAGTTGTTGCAGCTCTGAAGTACAGTGAGCATTTATTGAGAATGCTGCACCATTCTTAGGGTGTACTCACTTTTGTTGCCAACGGTTTAGACATTAATGGCTGTGTGTTGAGTTATTTTGAGGGGACAGCAAATTTACACTGTTATACAGGCTGTACACTCACTACTTTACATTGTAGCAAAGTGTCATTTCTTCAGTGTTGTCACATGAAAAGATATAATAAAATATTTACAAAAAATTGTGAAGGGTGTACTCACTTTTGTGAGATACTGTACATACACACACATACATATATATATATATATACATACACATACATATATATATACATACACATACACACACAGATACAAATATATACATACACATACACACACACACACAAACATATATATACATACACATACATATATATATACATACACACACAGATACATATATATATATATACACATACACATACATTCACATATATAAATACTCCCACACCATGTAAACCGCACCAAGACAGTCTGTTAAAAAATATTTTTCATATACCTGCAAAAACGGATTTCGAGATTCCTTTACACCTTGCAAGGTCAATGAGATTGCTCTGGGGAAGGGAGTTTGATCATCATGAAGTGAATTTAGCTCCATCCCAAAGGCTACCTGCAGGTAATTAATGTAAAATAATCAATTACATTTGTCTCAACTTTAAAGGGACAGTGTACTGTAACATTTTCTCCTCTTAAATGTGTTCCCAATTATCCATTTTCTCTGCTGTGGTATATTACATTGATCACAAATAACTACCTTATTTTGTCATTTTAAAAAAAAATGCAGTTTTTGCCTCTTATATCCCCACCTATACTGAACAATTCAATACTCAAGTATCAACTATGGAAAAGTCATGTAAACATAACTAGCAGAAGAAATGACACCCGGATTAGGGTGTCATAAAGATAAGTACTCAAATATCCATTTTTAATTGTTCTCGCTAAGTATACAGACATAAGATAACATAAGGAGGTGTGTATAAAGAGTTATAATGTAAGGAGAGTTGATATGCCTTCAGCTTAACCCATTTTAATGGGCTGTGGTTTCAAAGAGCAAAACCAGTTAGTTCATATTCAAAAAATAAACCTAAAGGAACAATTTCTCATTAATTACTTTTATACTTTTTAAGCATTGCAGTATTGTAACATCATCTGTTCACGTCTCTTAAGTGAACATCTATAAGTGAGACACTAAGAATTGGGCAACATAATTATACAAGAATTGAACAAGGATTGGACAAGGGACAAGGCAAGTTCTGTTATAATTCTGTGTTTTATCCACTGTTTGACTATTTTGTAAAAATGCTCAATATCTTTATATTCCTTTTTGCCACCTTTTGTCTCTACAACAAACTACTTTACTCAATTACTCCTTCCCTATCACCACCTGCATTGCTCATTAGCCCATCTCTCTTAACCCACCTTACTTTTGTATTCATGAACTTCACACATTCCTAAAAGACTCTCTCTCCCCCTCGCACCTCATCCCAAAAACAGTCTCATTACTGCAAATCTGCATCTCATCTCATGTCACTCTCCCTCTTGCTCATACTAGCTGTTGGTGAAATATTGCCTAATCCTGGTCCCCCACAACTTCCTAGCCTTGCACACCCATGTGTGCCTTTCAATAAACTTCAAAAACAAAACTGTGGTAACCTTAATCTCATTCCTCTTGCATCTGAAGCCTCCACCCCCTTTACTTGTGCACTCTGGAACTCTCGCTCTGTTTGCAAGAAGCTCACTTCTATCCATGACCTCTTTATCTCCCACTCTTTCAATCTTCTGGCTCTCACAGAAACCCGGCTCTCTCCTTCAGAAACAGCTTTTGCCGCTGCACTGTCATATGGGGGTCTTCACTTCAGCCACACTCCTAGGTCTGATCATAGACAAGGATGTGGTGTTGGTATTTTGCTTTCCTCTCGTTGCACATTTCAACAAATACAGCCCTTCTCTTCCCTCACATTTTCTTCATTCGAAATACACACGATTCGCTTATTCTCTCCCCTCTCTATACGTGTTGCAGTCATATACCGCCCCCCTGGCTCATTAACTTTATTTCTAGATCACTTTGTTGCCTGGCTACCTTATTTCCTTTCCACATACACCCCTGCCCTCATTCTTGGCAACTTCAACTTCTCTGTTGACAACTATACTGCCTCCTCTGCAAAACAACTTCTGCAACTCACTTCCTCTTTCGGCCTGTCCCAATGGACTGATTCTCCCACTCACAAAGATGGTCACTTCCTTGTTCTGATTTTCAGCTATCGATGCACTATCTCAAACTTCACAAACTCCCCTTTTCCTCTTTCGGACCATCATCTCCTCACTTGTAACATCACATCCCTCCCTACAACTCTCCCTCCTTCTACCCCTCAGACCAAACTTCACAGAAGCATCGAGTCACTAGATCAGAAACAGCTCACTAGCTCTCTCAAACCTCTCCTCTCTTCCATCCCCTCCTTTTCCTGCCCTGATGAATCTATCTGCCACTATAACTCCACCCTTACATCGGTCCTTGACAATCTGGTCCATTCTACCATAGCTTGGAAAACATACACTCATTCTCAGCCCTGGCATACTCCTCTGACACGGTACCTACGCAGATGTTCACATACTGCTAAGTGACACTGGAGAAAATCTCGAAGTTCAGCTGACTTTCTTCACTACAAGTTCATCTTGAACTCTTACTATTCTGCCCTTTATCTATATAAGCAACATTACTTTGCCACTCTTATCTCTACTCTTTCTTCAAACCCAAAACGTCTGTTCTCCACGTTCAATACTCTTCTGCGCCCACCCCCACCTCCTACTACAACTTCTCTCTCAGCTCAAGATTTTGCCAGCTACTTCAATAACAAAATAGACTCCATCAGAAATGAAATCAGCTCTCAGCATGCTACCAGTCTCAAACCTCCTCAACACCTCACTATCATCCAAAACCCACATAGCCATAAATTTATCTCTTTTGCCCCTGTTATAGAGTATGAAGTTTCTGCCCTTATACTATCCTCTCACCTCACTAACTGTCCCCTCGACCCCATCCCCTCACAGCTACACCCCGCCCTCTCTTCTACCCTTACCCCTATACTCACACACATCTTCAACCTCTCCCTCAGCACTGGTATATTTTCCTCATCTCTTAAACATGCACTGGTCACACCTATCGTCAAAAAACCTTCTCTCGACTTAACCTCCCCTTCTAACTACCGTCCTATTTCACTACTCGCTCTTGCCTCGAAGCTTCTCAAAAAGCTAGTATATGTACGTCTATCCCATTTCCTTACACTAAACTCCCTCCTTGACCCACTGCAATCTGGATTTTGCCCCCTCCACTCCACTGAGACAGCAATTGTTAAGGTTACCAATGACCCAAAATCCAAAGGCCACTTCTCTTTGCTTATCCTCGATCTGTCTGCAGCCTTTGATATTGTCGACCACCCTCTTTTGTTCCAAACCCTCCAATTCTTTGGCATTTGCGACACAGCTCTCTCGTGGTTATATTCCTATCTGTCTAACCGTACCTTTAGTGTAGCCTTCTTTGGGGTATCCTCTGCCCTGTTACCACTTTCTGTTGGGGTACCGTAAAGCTCTGTCTTTTGTCCCCTTCTCTTCTCAATCTACACATCATCTTTAGGTTCCTTAATAAAATCCCATGGATTTCAATACCATTTTTATGCCGATGACACCCAAATCTACCTCTCTGCACCAGACCTATCTTCTTCTTTGCAAACCTGTGTCACTAACTGTTTTTCTCATATCTCATCTTGGATGTCCTCTCGCTACCTTAAGCTAAATCTCTCCAAAACTGAGCTCCTTATTTTCCCCCCTTCTTCAAAAATCTCCACCCCAACTTCTCTATAACTGTTGATAACTCCATCATTGCCCCTACCCCACATACTTGATGTCTTGGAGTCACACTTGACTCAGATCTTTCACTCCTCACATTCAGTTCTTGGCTAAAGCCTGCCGCTTCCACCTTAAAAACACTCTAAAATTAGACATTTCCTTTCACAAGAAACAACTAAGATTCTAATCCACTCTCTCATTCTTTCCCGCCTTTATTACTGCAACTCCACGCTCTCTGGTCTCCCTAGCTGCCACCTAGCTCCTTTACAATCCATAATGAATGCCTCTGCCAGGCTCATCTTTCTTAAACGTCGCTCTTCATCTGCTGCACCTCTCTGCCAATCCCTTCACTGGCTTCCTCTTGCCTCCAGGCTTAAACACAAATTTCTCACTCTGACATACAAAGTCCTCAAATGCACTGCTCCCCCCTATATCTCAGACCTTGTATCCAGATACTCTCCCTCCCTCTCCCCTTCGCTCTGCCCACAATCTCCTACTCTCCTCCTCTCTTGTTACCGCCTCACATTCCCATTTACAAAACTTCTCCAGACTGGCTCCCATTTTGTAAAACTCTCTGCCTCACTCCACAAGACTCTCCCCTAGTTTTGAAAGCTTCAAGTGCTCCCTAAAGACTGTACTATTCAGGGATGCATACAACCTACACTAACCTTTCCTTACTCCACTGCTATCCCCTCGAACCCCTTAGCATGTAAGCCTATGAGCCCAGCTGTTTGTAGATCCCCCGCATAAGAGCCGATTACAACAGTGCAACTCTCTACCCATTTGACCCCCTATAAATGTTACCTTGTATACCGCCTATGTTTATAGTGCTACGGAATCTGTTGGCGCTCTACAAATACCTGATAATAATAATAATAGCTGGTATAACCAGTTATTGGAAATCCATTAAGGGGAAATCAGTTTAAATAGTTTAATAAAAGGACCCAGCCCTCATGTTTGCAAAAAAAATAATAATAAATAAAAATTACTTGGATAATTCTGATAATAATAATCCCAATTACAAATTACCTTGGCTATTACATCTAGTGTCACTCTACTCATCAAATCATGTATTACAATCTCAGATTTCCCATCAGCTTTTTCTGCCAGTTTCTCCATCAGCCCCTCTGCTTTTTCATTGAATGTTCCCATCAATCCTCTCAAGTAGCTGAACAAGAAAAATAAATAAATAAATTTATATACAAATAAATAATATACAAATATATGAACACTGATAACCAAGTACTTCTGACGCTGGACAATATTTATATATGAGAAATATACATGGTAATTATTTCAGAAATTAAAGATACATACGTTGCGGTGGCAAAAATGGCAGCTGGTCATGTAGAAACATTGAACAAGATTTTACACTTACGTTCTGCTAAAAGCAGGGTCCATAATTCTTCTTTGTTTATGCCAATGGTCATAGTCCCTATCTGTTAATAAACCATTTCCCATGAATCTGAAAACAGAAAAAAAAACATTTTCACTAACCTGGAAATGTAAATTAAATTATACAACGGTGAGCTGAACAAGAAAAAAACCATGGTGATCAAGCAAGTCAAAATAGAATGCTAATTTCCGATACAGTGACATCCAATCATCTGTCATCTATCTGTCAAACCATCTGAGCACTGGTGTATGCTTACCTTACACCAAACAATTCGGAGAACGGTTTATAAACTTGACCTTTAGTGTATTTTGGGGACATCAAAAATTCCTAAAACAACAAACAGTCATTTAAAGAAATTAAAAAAAATTTAGAAAACAATGCTCCCTTTCCTCAGATTTTGTTTCTCTTAAGCATCACAGTAAATCATATTTAAAAGAAAGAACCCCAAGATGTGTTTATGGATAGTCGAGTGCACCCTTTATGGTATATATATACAGTGGATATAAAAAGTCTACACACCCCTGGTTAAAATGTCAGGTTTCTGTGATGTAAAAAAATGAGACAAAGATAAATCATTTCAGAACTTTTTCCACCTTTAATGTGACCTATAAACTGTACAACTCAATTGTAAAACAAACTGAAATCTTTTGGGTAAAGGGAAATAAAAATAAAAAAATAAAATAATATGGTTGCATAAGTGTAAACACCCTTTAACTAATACTTTATTGAAGCACCTTTTGATTTTATTACAGCACTCAGTCTTTTTGGGTATGAGTTTTTCAGCATAGCACATCTTGACATAGCAAGATTTGCCGACTCTTCTTTGCAAAAACACTCTAAATCTGTCAGAATGCGAGGGCATCTGCTGTGCACAGCACTCTTCAGATTACCCCATAGATTTTGAATTGGATTCAGGTCTGGGCTCTGGCTAGGCCATCCCAAAACTTTAATCTTCTTCTGGTGAAGTAATTCCTTTGCTGATTTGGATGTATGCTTTGGGTCGTTGTCATGCTGAAAGATGAAGTTCCTCTTCATGTTCAGATTTCTAGCAGAAGCCTGAAGGTTTTGTGCCAATATTGTCTGGTATTTGGAATATATATATATATATATATAGGGCTCAAAACTTTAATTCCTAAGCTACAAGAAAGCCCAAAATGCTCATCTTCACTTCTGATCCCACCCATATATTTATTTTTTAAACTGTGTCAAATTTAGTTTTAGTTCAAGTAAATTAAGCCCTGATATAGATATATATATATATATATATATATATATATATAGATAGATAGATAGATAGATAGAGATATACAGTAGATAGATAGAGTTAGATATATTAGATGGATATGCTGTATATATATATATATATATATATATATATATACACACAGTATATATAATGATTGTGTTTACACTGTGCACTAGCTGCCTATCAAACATGCACAAAAGCATACTTACCATTCAGAGAGTAACATGTACTCATCTTTGTGATAAGAAAAAGGCTAAGGAATCCATATTGAAAAGTATATTATAATAGTATGATGAGGATGTACAAACTGTTATTTCCAGTAATATTTAAATATTTATATATATATATATATATATAATAGCAAAGGAGTGCACTCTCACTTAAGTCCAACTACCAGGGTGCTAGTGAAGTGTAATAAACAAGTAAACAAAAGACTTGCACTCGCTATATATATAGTTGTCTGGGACAACAGTGCAGTTTTGAAAAATGAAATGCACATCACATCGATGTTGATCACACTTCTTTATAATCTACTTTTTCTACTAAATTAAAGACAGTAGATACATTATTTGATTTTCTAAAGGATTGTGATGGACCCTCATGGTTTGATATTTATGTATGGCTATTGTTTCCAGATTGCAAAAAATATCCTGAAAAAGAGTAAAATGTAACTAAAGTTATAACAATGTGGGAAAAGAACACATCCCCATCAGTGTATACCTTTATTCCTTCAGGAGTTAAAACCAGAACAACCACATTATGGAATCTATTTATACGCAAAATAGGACCATATGTCTGTGCCCTGAAAAAGAGAGAAAAATAAGAGTGTTTAGATAGCGCATTCAGTTCATTAAGTCACATGGAAGTCAGATAAAACACATTCTAGTTTACTTTCTCTTGGTACCATTTGTTGAAACAATGTTATGCATATAGCGCTAGATTACAAGTGAAGCTCAATAGATGTTGCAGGTGCGTTATCTTTTGAACAACCTTGCACAAAGGGTAATGGAAATCTGGTGTTACAAGTGGAAGGTTAAACTTTTTTTTTTTTAACGCCGACTAAACTTTATTAGCACGCCCTATAAAGGGATCTTTATCAGTGTGCTTCTTGCACTCTTATTATAAGAGATGAGTTTAATGTGGTGTTTGAGCGCAATCCACAATGTTGTTATAAAATTTAGCATATTTTAAGACCTAGAATAAGCCATTGTTATTAATAGTACAGCACAGAACTACATAAAGAACTCCACTACTTGCACATAATTGGCTTAGTGCACCATTAGCTAATTGCTCAAGACATATCCAAGCTGAATGTTACTGCGCGTTCCTATAGAAGTCTATCATATCAGACATGTAGACCTGAGCGCTCCCTAGACTATCACTGGAGCACTCAAAAATAATTTTGGGTTAATATCAGTGCAAATAAAGAAGTGCTATTGCTAGTGCTTGTGCAATGTTAGTGCACAATATCACTAATGTGTTTTCACTCCACTTGTAATCTAGCCCATAGTGCTCAACACATGTACGCTCCTGAGCATATCTCAGTATGTGCTTTTATCTATCTTTAATATTGCATTTTACACGTCAATTTTTTTTCTTAGTGGTGCCCACACAAATCATAATTCATCATACCAAGCAATTTTATAAAATAACTCTAGTTTGCAGAAATACCCAAATAATGCAACCACTAAGCAAGCACACAAAGGATGCCGATATTTGCTTTAGAAAATAATATATACAGTAAGAAGAGGCCATTTGAAAGTTTGCAGGGCAAAGTTGAATGACCCTTTAGTTCTTCTTTAATTGCACCTGTAGTGCTTAAAAGGGGTTAATGTTTATTCTTGTGCTTCTACGCACTGCTGGGAGGGCACAGTAAAGAAGAGCAGGAATTTCCTGTCTTTTGTGCTTATGACTTGTATGTATGTGCATATTTATATATATATACTGTATATACTGTCTAGATAGACAGACAGATAGATAGATGCACATACATACATGTGTATATGTCTAAATAAAAAACAGAACGCACAGTATATAATTAATCAGAATTTTGGACCCTATGTTTTAAAAATGAAATAGCGAATGCTCAACTATGCCGAATTTGTACAGTATATTAGAAGATATAATATCCCCTAATTTGAGTTCTTGTATGCTCAGCGCATTCTCTTTAAAGGGACAGTAATGTACACATGAAATGTTCATGATTTAGACAAAGCATACCATTTTAAAAAACTTTCCACTTTACTTCTATTATCTAAATTGCTTCTCTTGTCCCTTGTTAAAAAGTGTCCCTTGAATTCCGATTGGCTGATAGGATTCTATCAGCCAATCGGAATTAAGGTAGGAAAAATCCTATTGGCTGATCCAATCAGCCAATAGGATTGAAGTTCAATCTTATTGGCTGATTGGATCAGCCAATAGAATTGAGCTCGCATTCTATTGGCTGTTCCAATCAGCCAATAGAATGCGAGCTCAATCCTATTGGTTAGATCAGCCAATAGGATTTTTCCTACCTTAATTCTGATTGGCTTTTAAGGGACGCCATCTTGTATGACGTCATTTAAAGGAACCTTCATTCTTCGTTAGGACGTCGATGGAAGAAGATGGCTCCGCGTCGGCTGGATTGAAGATGGATCCGCTCCACTCCGGATGGATGAAGATAGAAGATGACGCCTGGATGAAGACTTCTGCCGCTTGGAGGACCTCTTCTGGCTGGATCGGATGAAGACTTCTGCCCCTCTGGAGGTTCACTTGTGCCCGGCTGGGTGAAGACGGCTCAAGGTAGGAAGATCTTCAGGGGGGTAGTGTTAGGTTTTTTTAAGGGGGGATTGGGAGGGTTTTAGAGTAGGGTTGGGTGTGTGGGTGGTGGGTTTTAATGTTGGGGGGGTATTGTATTTTTTTTACAGGTAAAAGAGCTGATTACTTTGGGGCAATGCCCAGCAAAAGGCCCTTTTAAGGGCTATTTGTAATTTAGTATAGGGTAGGGAATTTTATTATTTTGGGGGGCTTTTTATTTTATTAGGGGGATTAGATTAGGTGTTATTAGTTTAAAATTCTTGTAATTCTTATTTTTTCTGTAATTTAGTGGTTTTTTTTCGTAATTTAGTTTATTTAATTTAATTGTATTTAATTGTAGGTAGTTTAGGTAATTAGTTTAATTATAGTGTAGTGTTAGGTGTAATTGTAACTTAGGTTAGGATTTATTTTACAGGTATATTTGTCTTTATTTTAACTAGGAAGTTATTAAATAGTTAATAACTATTTAATAACTATTGCACCTAGTTAAAATAAATACAAAGTTGCCTGTAAAATAAATATAAATCCTAAACTAGCTACAATGTAACTATTAGTTATATTGTAGCTAGTTTAGGGTTTATTTTATAGGTAAGTATTTAGTTTTAAATAGGAGTAATTTATTTAATTGTAGTAATTTTATTTAGATTATTTTAAATTATATTTAAGTTAGAGAGGTGGTAGGGTTAGGGTTAGACTTAGGTTTAGGGGTTAATAAATTTATAATAGTGGCGGCGACGTTGGTGGCGGCAGATTAGGGGTTAATAAAGTTAATATAGTTGCGGCGACTTGGGGGGGCAGATTAAGGGTTAATAACTATAATGTAGGTGTCGGCAATGTTGGGGGC
Organism: Bombina bombina; assembly: GCF_027579735.1. Taxonomy (NCBI): domain Eukaryota; kingdom Metazoa; phylum Chordata; class Amphibia; order Anura; family Bombinatoridae; genus Bombina; species Bombina bombina. Next base: position 76,891,288 of record NC_069499.1, read on the forward strand.
AGCAGATTTGGGGTTCATAGGGATAATGTAGGTGGCGGCGGTGTCCAGAGCGGCAGATTAGGGGTTAATAATATAATGTAGGTGGCGACGATGTCGGGGGCGGCAGATTAGGGGTTAATAAGTGTAAGATTAGAGGTGTTTAGACTCTGGGTTCATTTTAGGGTGTTAGGTGCAGACATAAAATTCATTACCCCATAGGAAACAATGGGGCTGCGTTAGAAGCTGGACGCTACTTTTTTGCAGGTGTTAGGTTTTTTTCAGCCTGCTCAGCCCCATTGTTTCCTATGGGGAAACCGTGCCCGAGCACGTTTAGCCAGATAACCGCTGACTTAAGCAACGCTGGTATTGAGGTGAGATGTGGAGCTAAATTTTGCTCTACGCTCACCTTTTTGCGGCTAACGCCAGGTTTAAAAAAACCTGTAATACCAGCGTTGTCTTAAGGGAGCAGTGGGAAAAAAAGGCACCCCGCAAGCCTTACCGACAAAAACTCGTAATCTAGCCGTTTGTTTTTACTTTAAAGTGATTGTAAGCTTTAATAGTGTAATCCATAGATTATAACAATATTCATATAACCAGGGGCACTTTAATTTATTAAAACATTTAAAGATGCTTCCTTTTTAAAATATTTATCATCTAGCTATTGTAAACATTGCGCCGTTCCTCCGCCACATCTCATACTTTTCTGTCTTAGATGACGAATCTAGTTCCATCCAATGGTTGAAGCCGTATTCGTCGTGTAAGACAGAAAAGACGTATGAGATGGGAGCAGAGGAACGGCGCAATGTATACTATCACTAAATATAAATAGATAGGTAAATATTTTAAAAAGGACGTGTCTTTAAATGTTTTAATGAATTTTGCACTCCACTCATAATCAAGGCCGTATTGGTTTAGCTTTCATGTGGAAATAAAATATTTCTGTTTTTTCCCACATTGTAATAAATATTTGATAATGATTTGTTGTTATTACTTATTATTCAATAAAAACTATGCTTAATAAACTAAATTAATAAACTAATAGAGAATTCCATATAAGTTCTAATTCTCACATAACTTACCACTCCACAAAACGGTCATAGATAAGCTCTTTTTTATTCACTATTTTCATCAGGGTGGGAGCATGCCCAAACAGAAAACTGCATTAAAGAAAAAGAATAGTTAATGATTAATTAAAATAACAACATGCAGTTGAATTCATTTACAGCATGACTATGCATGATTTTCCTCCTTATACATAGAGCAAGTGAGATTGGCATAGTACCTCGCTCACACAGCTCATTGTGCCTAATAAATTGCCTGGTTTCTAGAACTGAAAGCAAGCGGCGCCTAGCCACTACCCTAAAACTCATTGACCCACCTACAGGACCCCGCACCCCTGCCCCTACTTGTCATTACTCTGTTCGCGGGACACCTGTGACTCCACCCATTCCATGATAAAGCCTCCCTTTCCCAACAGATGTGAGAAATGTTTAGAGTTATGAATATACACATTTATAATAGCTAATCAGAAGAATGGATGGATCTTGATAGTTTGCCTATTCTAAGGATGCTGGTATTTTTAAGGTTCAAGTTATGCTGTATAATCATCTCTGCAATTTTTACTATTAGCTTGGCTAATATTTTTCTCCACTAATGGATGCACCCTCTAGACATTTACAATAACCAAGTTTCAAGGTGTTTGCCAACAGCTATTATATAACTGCCAAGGATAGGCAAAGTGTCCATAAACGGACACTGGTGTCCGTGACTAGCCCTTGCAGTGTCCGCCACAACCTTAGAATATCTTTTCTTTCTGATTAAGTAATAGGAAAAAAAAAATATGTAGTGTGAATAAAGTTAGTGGCTTGTCAAGAGACTGCTAGCGATATTGGGTGATAAGTTATGGAATAAATAAAGAAATACTGGATGTGTATCTGCATCTGTATAATAACACCCAGCTCTATACAAAGACACAGTAGTGACACTGGCACATGCATATAGCCAGACAAGGGCTGGTTATAGGGTCAGTGGTATCTGCACCAGTATAATAACACCCAGCACTATGTAATTACACAGTAGTGACACTGGCTCATGGGTATAGCCAGAGGAGGGCTGGTTATAGGATCAGTGGTATCTGCATCAGTATAAAAACACCCAACACTATTTAATGACACAGTAGTGACACTGACTCATGGGTATAGCCAGAGGAGGGCTGGTTATATGATCAGTGGTATCTGCATCAGTATAATAACACCCAGCACTATATAATGACACAGTAGTGACACTGGCACATGGGTATAGCTAGAGGAGGGCTGGTTATAGGATCAGTGGTATCTACATCAGTATAATAACACCCAGCACTATATTATAACACAGTAGTGACACTGGCACATGAGTATAGCCAGAGGAGGGCTGGTTATAGGATCAGTGGTATCTACATCAGTATAATAACACCCAGCGCTATATAATGACACAATAGTGACACTGGCACATGGGTATAGCCAGAGGAGGGCTGGTTATAGGATCAGTGGTATCTACATCAGTATAATAACACCCAGCGCTATATAATGACACAATAGTGACACTGGCACATGGGTATAGCCAGAGGATGGCTGGTTATAGGGTCAGTGGTATCTGCACCAGTATAATAACACCCAGCACTATATAATGACACAGTAGTGACACTGGCACATGGGTATAGCCAGAGGAGGGCTGGTTATAGGATCAGTAGTATCTGCATCAGTATAATAACACCCAGCACTATATTATAACACAGTAGTGACACTGGCACATGGGTATAGCCAGAGGAGAGATGGTTATAGGATCAGTGGTATCTGCATCAGTATAATAACACCCAGCGCTATATAATGACACAATAGTGACACTGGCACTTGGGTATAGCCAGAGGAGGGCTGGTTATAGGATCAGTGGTATCTGCATCAGTATAATAACACCCAGCACTATGTAATTACACAGTAGTGACACTGGCTCATGGGTATAGCCAGAGGAGGGCTGGTTATAGGATCAGTGGTATCTGCATCAGTATAAAAACACCCAACACTATTTAATGACACAGTAGTGACACTGACTCATGGGTATAGCCAGAGGAGGGCTGGTTATATGATCAGTGGTATCTGCATCAGTATAATAACACCCAGCACTATATAATGACACAGTAGTGACACTGGCTCATGGGTATAGCCAGAGGAGGGCTGGTTATAGGATCAGTGGTATCTGCATCAGTATAATAACACCCAGCACTATATAATGACACAGTAGTGACACTGGCACATGGGTATAGCCAGAGGAGGGCTGGTTATAGGGTCAGTGGTATCTGCATCAGTATAATAACACCCAGCACTATATGACACAGTAGTGACACTGGCTCATGGGTATAGCCAGAGGAGGGCTGGTTATAGAATCAGTGGTATCTGCATCAGTATAATAACACCCAGCACTATATGACACAGTAGTGACACTGGCTCATGGGTATAGCCAGAGGAGGGCTGGTTATAGGGTTAGTGGTATCTGCATCAGTATAATAACACCCAGCACTATATAATGACACAGTAGTGACACTGGCTCATGGGTATAGCCAGACAAGGGCTGGTTATAGGGTTAGTGGTATCTGCATCAGTATAATAACACCCAGCACTATATAATGACACAGTAGTGACACTGGCTCATGGTTATAGCCAGATGAGGGCTGGTTATAGGATCAGTGGTATCTGCATCAGTATAATAACACCCAGCACTATATAATGACACAGTAGTGACACTGGCTCATGGGTATAGCCAGACAAGGGCTGGTTATAGGGTTAGTGGTATCTGCATCAGTATAATAACACCCAGCACTATATAATGACACAGTAGTGACACTGGCACATGGGTATAGCAAGAGGAGGGCTGGTTATAGGATCAGTGGTATCTGTATCAGTATAATAACACCAAACACTATAAAATAATGTTTTTAATTTTAAATGTACCTTGGTGTCCTTCACTAAGGTCTGTACTTTGGAAAATGTCCGCCACAGCGTTTGTCTGTGCCTATCCCTGATAACTGCTTTGCAATAGGTTCCTTTTTTTTTATAAATAAGATTTCATTTTTGGAGCACTAAAAGGGACACTAAACCCAAATTCTTTCTTTCGTGATTCATATAGAGCATGCAATTTTAAGCAACTTTCTAATTTACTCCTATTATCAATTTAACTGCGTTCTCATGCTATCTTTATTTGAAAAAGCAGGAATGTAAGCTTAAAAGCCCATTTTTGGTTCAGCACCTGGATAGCGCTTGCTGCTTGGTGGCTAAATGTAGCAAACTAATCAGCAAGCTCTACCCCGTGCTGAACCAAAAATGGGCCAGCAAATAACCTTACTTGCCTGCATTTTCAAATAAAGATAGCAAGATAACGAAGAAAATTTGGTAATAGGAGTAAATTAGAAAGTTGCTTAAAATTGCATGCTCTATCTGAAACGGAAAAGAAAGAATTTGGGTTTAGTAACCCTTTAAAGGAACTATAGATCAAATAATAGGAATGCCCAAAAACATAGGTGAAGTGAGGCTTAATGGATTTAGAACATGATCTTACCTATACAAGGAGGCTTATCAGCAACCTCACAAGCTCTTCTTTGCATCTATCCCAGTACCACTGTTAGGGTTGCCAACCCTCCCTTATTTCCATGGATCTCCCTTATTTGCAAAATGAACATAAAGGATTGCTGGGAGCCAGGATGTCATAAATTAAAACTTAACATTTATTCTGCTTGCAATAAAATTATGAGGACATCACAACTGGTATGTGATTACTGCTTCAAAGTAAACAAACTGATGTGTTTCGAGTGAAAGTCATACTCTCAGCCAAGGGTAAGTAAAGTTGGATCTCATCATTTATACACTGGGACAAGAAAACCCATTACAAACCAATTTGGGAAAATCCAGGACAGATTAGTTTAGCTCTTTAGAAAATTTAGGACACACTGCCCAAATTCAGGATAGTCCCTAAAAATAGAGACCAAACTCCCTAAAGAGACTAAAGAGCAAAGTTTGTAACATAAGTTTTAAAACACTGCAAATTGCCTAAACCAGCTATTTGATTTGCAACATTTGTAAATAACAGAATGACAGAGGACAGGTTTAATAATTGCTACCCTATCCTGTAAACATGAGCTGTGCTGAATAGTTAATCGCTTCATGAGGGCAAAGTTTTATCTAATGGAATGATTGACCAAATACATGTTTCTGTTCTGCAAATTATATATGTTCCAAATATATATATATATATATATATATATATATATATATATATATATATATATATATATACATATACAGGGAGTGCAGAATTATTAGGCAAGTTGTATTTTTGAGGATTAATTTTATTATTGAACAACAACCATGTTCTCAATGAACCCAAAAAACTCATTAATATCAAAGCTGAATAGTTTTGGAAGTAGTTTTTAGTTTGTTTTTAGTTATAGCTATTTTAGGGGGATATCTGTGTGTGCAGGTGACTATTACTGTGCATAATTATTAGGCAACTTAACAAAAAACAAATATATACCCATTTCAATTATTTATTTTTACCAGTGAAACCAATATAACATCTCAACATTCACAAATATACATTTCTGACATTCAAAAACAAAACAAAAACAAATCAGTGACCAATATAGCCACCTTTCTTTGCAAGGACACTCAAAAGCCTGCCATCCATGGATTCTGTCAGTGTTTTGATCTGTTCCCCATCAACATTGCGTGCAGCAGCAACCACAGCCTCCCAGACACTGTTCAGAGAGGTGTACTGTTTTCCCTCCTTGTAAATCTCACATTTGATGATGGACCACAGGTTCTCAATGTGGTTTAGATCAGGTGAACAAGGAGGCCATGTCATTAGATTTTCTTCTTTTATACCCTTTCTTGCCAGCCACGCTGTGGAGTACTTGGATACGTGTGATGGAGCATTGTCCTGCATGAAAATCATGTTTTTCTTGAAGGATGCAGACTTCTTCCTGTACCACTGCTTGAAGAAGGTGTCTTCCAGAAACTGACAGTAGGACTGGGAGTTGAGCTTGACTCCATCCTCAACCCAAAAAGGCCCCACAAGCTCATCTTTGATGATACCAGCCCAAACCAGTACTCCACCTCCACCTTGCTGGCGTCTGAGTCGGACTGGAGCTCTCTGCCCTTTACCAATCCAGCCACGGGCCCATCCATCTGGCCCATCAAGACTCACTCTCATTTCATCAGTCCATAAAACCTTAGAAAAATCAGTCTTGAGATATTTCTTGGCCCAGTCTTGACGTTTCAGCTTGTGTGTCTTGTTCAGTGGTGGTCGTCTTTCAGCCTTTCTTACCTTGGCCATGTCTCTGAGTATTGCACACCTTGTGCTTTTGGGCACTCCAGTGATGTTGCAGCTCTGAAATATGGCCAAACTGGTGGCAAGTGGCATCTTGGCAGCTGCACGCTTGACTTTTCTCAGTTCATGGGCAGTTTTTTTTGCGCCTTCGTTTTTCCACACGCTTCTTGCGACCCTGTTGACTATTTTGAATGAAACGCTTGATTGTTCGATGATCACGCTTCAGAAGCTTTGCAATTTTAAGAGTGCTGCATCCCTCTGCAAGATATCTCACTATTTTTGACTTTTCTAAGCCTGTCAAGTCCTTCTTTTGACTCATTTTGCCAAAGGAAAGGAAGTTGCCTAATAATTATGCACACCTGATATAGGGTGTTGATGTCATTAGACCACACCCCTTCTCATTACAGAGATGCACATCACCTAATATGCTTAATTGGTAGTAGGCTTTCGAGCCTATACAGCTTGGAGTAAGACAACATGCATAAAGAGGATGATGTGGTCAAAATACTCATTTGCCTAATAATTCTGCACTCCCTGTATACACACATAACACACAGCTCTTTCTTGTAAACCCCCTATCTTATTTTTCACCAAGGTAAGGCGGTTTTGAAGACACAGGGGTCAATTTATCAAGCTCCATAGAAGTTATGAAGCAGCGGTCTAAAGGCCGCTGCTCCATAACTTGTCCGCCTGCTCTGAGGCGGCGGACAGAAATCAACCCGATCAAATACGATTAGATTGATTGACACCCCCTGTTAGTGGCCGATTGGCTATGAATCTGCAGGGGGGCAGTATTGCACCAGCAGTTCACAAGAACTGCTGGTGCAATGATAAATGCTGACAGCGTATGCTGTTCTGCATTTATCGATGTGTGGCGGACATGATATGCTATGTCGTATCATGTCCGTCCGCACTATAATAAATATACCCCTAAGTTTGATCCTCCAGTCTGTTCATTAGTATTTTGGGTCCACAAAAAGGTCTGCTTGGCTTAAGCTTTTGATTCACAAGGCTTACTTGGAGGAAGATAAATCTCCTCCACAATGTATTACAGCTCACTCATTCCATATCAGTCTATACTTCTTGGGCTTTTTAAAATGATGCTTCCGTTGAACAAATTTGCAAGGCAGCAACATGGTCATCTTTAGATACTTTTACTAAATTCAATAAATTCTACCATTTTTATATTTTTTCTTCTTCTGAAGGGGTCTTTGGTAGGAAAGTCCTCTAGAAATCAGTGTCTGGGAATAAAAGATGTCTGTGCTTTATTTGATTCTTTCCATTCTTTATCCTACCCATCATCATGGACTCCACAGCTTTGGTATAAATTCACATGCATAATAATTCGTAGACTCTAACCACATAATAAAAGAAAACAAAATCTATGCTTACCTGATCAATTAATTTCTTTCATGGTGGTGAGAGTCCATTGGCTCCACCAAAGTTTAAAGTTGTTTTGGGATGGTTCCTATTTTGCCCCTATATTTTCTCTGATTTGTCATTTCCAACATTTTTCTATTATATTCTACTTGCTTGGCTATATATTCTACTTGCTTGGCTATATATTCTACTTGCTTGGCTATACATATAACTGGCATATCAGTGATGTGGAAGGGATGAAGTGCTCTTAAGAGTTTTGAGAAATTTTGCCTCCTCCTAGTAGCCAGGAAGTAAATCCCATGCGTAATGGATTTTGGACTCTCACCAACATGAAATAAATTAATCTATCAGGTAAGCATACATTTTTTATTTTTATTTTTATTTTCTTTAGTAAATTTTTTATTAGTCGACAGAAAAATATTTATACATGATTACGCCATCAAAGGAACAAAAAGAAAATACATTTTGTTTTCTTCACATAACTAACACTTTGTTACATTAATTCCATGCATATATTCTTGTAATCAGGTTGCATTATCTATTCAGTCATGATTGAACAAGAGAAAAATAGAAATTACAAACACAGAGGAGAGGTTCATTTCTCACAAAGTGACTTATTCTAAAAAAAAAACAGTATCCATATGAGGTCTTCTATTTCTACTTAAAACCCTAAGCCCGCTTATACTCCTTATTAACATCTGTCATCTATCAGTTTTAGTGTTGTGGAATTGATTAAAAATTCTCAGACTCTGAATGGGGAATCCTATTGTGTATAACCTAACTTGTATCTGATTGATTATATCTAAACTCATAGGCCTATATTTAGAGTTGGGCGGTAGCCGTCAAAACCAGCGTTAGAGGCTCCTAACGCTGGTTTTTACCGCCCTCTGGTATTTGGAGTCAGTCATTAAAGGGTCTAACGCTCACTTTTCAGCCGCGACTTTTCCATACCGCAGATCCCCTTACGTCAATTGCGTATCCTATCTTTTCAATGGGATCTTTCTAACGCCGGTATTTAGAGTCTTGGCTGAAGTGAGCATTAGAAATCTAACGACAAAACTCCAGCCGCAGAAAAAAGTCAGTAGTTAAAGGGACAGTCTAGTCAAAATTAAACTTTCATGATTCAGATAGGGCATGCAATTTTAAACAACTTTCCAATTTACTTCTATTATCAAATTTGCTCTATTCTTTAGATATCCTTTGTTGAAGAAATAGCAATGCCCATGTGTGAGCCAATCACACAAGGCCTCTAGGTGCAGCAACCAATCAGCAGCCACTGAGCATATCTAGATATGCTTTTCAGCAAGTGATATCAAGCGAATGAAGCAAATTAGATCATAGAAGTAAATTAGAATGCTGTTTAAAATGAAATGCTCTTTCTAAATCACGAAAGAAAAAAATTGGCTTTCATGTCCCTTTAAGAGCTTTCTGGGCTAACGCCGGTTTATAAAGCTTTTAACTACTGTGCTCTAAAGTACACTAACACCCATAAACTACCTATGTACCCCTAAACCGAGGCCCCCCCACATCGCCGCCACTCTATTAAATTGTTTTAACCCCTAATCTGCCGACCGCCACCTACGTTATACTTATGTACTCCTAATCTGCTACCTCTAACACCGCCGACCCCTATATTATATTTATTAACCCCTAACCTGCCTCCCACAACGTCGCCGCCAGCTACCTACAATAATTAACCCCTAATCTGCCGACCGCAAAGCGCCGCTACCTACGTTATCCTTATGTACCCCTAATCTGCTGCCCCTAACACCGCCGACCCCTATATTATATTTATTAACCCCTAATCTGCCCCCCTCAACGTCGCCTCCACCTGCCTACACTTATTAACCCCTAATCTGCCGAGCGGACCGCACCGCTACTATAATAAAGTTATTAACCCCTAATCTGCCCTCCCTAACATCGCCGACTCCTAACTTCAATTATTAACCCCTAATCTGCCGACCGAATCTCGCCGCTACTGTAATAAAGGGATTAACCCCTAAAGCTAAGTCTAACCCTAACACTAACACCCCCCTAAGTTAAATATAGCATTCTATTGGCTGTTCCGATCAGCCAATAGAATGCAAGCTCAATCTGATTGGCTGATTGGATCAGCCAATCGGATTGAACTTGAATCTGATTGGCTGATTGAATCAGCCAATCAGATTTTTCCTACCTTAATTCCGATTGGCTGATAGAATCCTATCAGCCAATCAGAATTCAAGGGACGCCATCTTGGATGACGTCATTTAAAGGAACCTTCATTCGGTGAGTAGGCGTCGGTTGAAGAGGATGGATCCGCATCGGCTGGGAAGAAGATGGCTCCGCTCCGGATGGATGAAGATAGAAGATGCCGCTTGGATGAAGATGTCTGCCGGTCCAGATGTCCTCTTCTGCCCGGATAGGATGAAGACTTCTGCCGGTCTGGATGTCATCTTCTGCCCCATCGGATGAAGACTTCGGCCCGGCTGGGTGAAGACGACTCAAGGTAGGGAGATCTTCAGGGGGTAGTGTTAGGTTTATTTAAGGGGAGTTTGGGTGGGTTAGAGTAGGGGTATGTGGGTGGTGGGTTTTAATGTTGGGGGGGTTGTATTTTTTTTACAGGCAAAAGAGCTGATTACTTTGGGGCATGCCCCGCAAAAAGCCATTTTAAGGGCTGTTAAAAGAGCTGATTACTTTTGTATTTTAGAATAGGGTAGGGATTTTTTTTATTTTGGGGGCTTTTTTATTTTATTAGGGGGCTAATTCTTTTTTATTTTTTGTAATTTAGTGTTTGTTTGTTTTTGTATTATAGAATAGTTTATTTAATTGTAGGTAATTGTAGGTAATTTATTAAATTAATTTAATGATAGTGTAGTGTTAGGTTTAATTGTAACTTAGGTTAGGATTTATTTTACAGGTAATTTTGTAATTATTTAAACTAGGTAGCTATTAAATAGATATTAACTATTTAATAGCTATTGTACCTAGTTAAAATAAATACAAAGTTGCCTGTAAAATAAATATAAATCCTAAAATAGCTACAATGTAATGATTAATTATATTGTAGCTATATTAGGGTTTATTTTATAGGTAAATATTTAGTTTTAAATAGGAATAATTTAGTTAATTTTATGAATATTATTTTGTTTAATATAAATTATATTTATGTTAGAGGGGTGTTAGGGTAGGATTAGAGTTATGTTTAGGGGTTAATAACTTTATTATAGTAGCGGCGACGGTGTGGGCGGGAGATTAGGGGTTAATAATTGTAGGTAGGTGGCGGGGATGTTAGGGAGGGCAGATTAGGGGTTAATCAAATTTATTCTAGTGTTTGCGAGGCGGGAGTGCGGCGGTTTAGGGGTTAATACATTTATTATAGTGGCGGCAGTCGGCAGATTAGGGGTTAATAAGTGTAGGTAAGGTAGCGGCAACGTTGGGGGGGGGCAGATTAGGGGTTAATAAATATAATATAGGGGTCAGCGATGTTTGGGGCAACAGATTAGGGGTTCATAGGGATAATGTAGGTTGCGGCGGTGTCCGGAGCGGAAAATTAGTGGTTAATAATAATATGCAGGGATCAGCGATGTCGGGGGCGGCAGATTAGGGGTTAATAAGTGTAAGGTTAGGGGTGTTTAGACTTGGGGTTCATGTTAGGGTGTTAGGTGTAGACATAACTTTTATTTCCCCATAGGAAACAATGGCACTGCGTTAGGAGCTGGACGCTGCTTTTTTGCAGGTGTTAGGTTTTTTTCAGCCAGCTCAGCCCCATTGTTTCCTATGGGGATATTGTGCACAAGTACGTTTTCCCAGCTTACCGCTACCGTAAGCAACGCTGGTATTGAGAGTTGAAGTGGAGCTAAGTTAGGCTCAACGCACCCTTTTTTGAGCCTAACACAGCCCCTCAGACAACTCTAAATACCAGCGTTGTTGGAAAGGTGCATTGGGAAAAAAAGCAGCGTTAGCTACGCGAGTCTTTACTGACAAAACTCTAAATCTAGCCGATAGTTTTAAACACATAGTCAGAGAAACCTCTATGACTGAGGACTAGATGTTCAATTTTCATGACATCAAATTTAGAGATTTGAGATCTGGATGGAAGTACAGCCTTGAGACAGAAGGTCTGGTCTTAGAGGAATAGGCCAAGGCTGGCAACTTGACATTCAGACAAGGTCTGCATATCAAATCCTGTGAGTGAGGAAACACATAAGATCGTTCCATTTTGATCTTTGAGATCACTCTTGGAAGAAGAATCAGAGGGGGGAAAATGTAAGCAGGCTGGTAAGACCAGGGAACTGCTAAAGCATCCATCATTTCCACCTGAGGATCCCTGAACCTGGAAAGGTACCTGGGAAGTTTCTTGTTCAGATGAGAGGCCATCAGATCTATCTCTGGAGAACCCCACATCTGTAAAATTCGATAGAATACATCTAGATGGAGAGACAACTCCCCTGGATGTAGAGATTGCCAGCTGAGATAATCCGCTTCCCAATCTACATCTGGGATATGAATCACCGTGATTAGACAGGAATTGGATTCCACCAAAGAAAGTATGCAAGCTACTTCTTTCATAGCTAGGTAACTGTGAGTTCCTCCTTGATGATTGTCATATGCCACTGTAGTGATAGTATCTGTCTGAAAACAAATATAAGGTTTCCTCTTTAATAGAGGCCAAGCCTGAAGAGCTCTGAAGAGAGCACGGAGTTCCAAATTATTGATTGGTAACCTCGCCTCTCGAGGATTCCAAACTCCTTGTGCTATCAGAGCCCCCAGACACCTCCCCAACCTGTAAGACTTGCATCTGTGGTGATTACAGACCAGATAGGATGAGCAAAAGAGGCCCCTTGAATAATAAAGTAGTGGTTTAACCATCAAGTCAGAGAGAGTTGAGTGTTGGGATTTAAGAATATCAGTTGTGATATCTGAGTGTAATCCCTGCACCATTGGTGCAATATGCAAAGCTGAAGAGGTCTCATGTGAAAATGAGCAAAGGGTATCGCGTCCGATGCTGCAATCATGAGACCTAAAACTTCCATGCGCATAGCCACTGATGGGAATGATAGAGACAAGGTTTAGACAAGCTGAAACCAATCTCAATCGTCTCTTTTCTGTTAGGGATAGAGTCATCGACACTGAATCTATCTGGAAACCTAAAAGGTTGACCTTTGTCTGAGGAATCAAGAAACTCTTTGGTAAATTGATCCTCCAACCATGTCTTCGAAGAAACAACAATAGCTGTGTCGTGTAAGATTCTGCTAAATGAAAAGATTGAGCTAGTACCAAGATATCGTCCAAATAAGGAAATACTGCAAAGCCCTGCTTTCTGATTACAGATAAAAGGGCACCGAGAACCTTTGAGAATATTCTTGGAGCTGTTGCAAGGCCAAATGGAAGAGCGACAAATTTGGCGATGCTTTTCTAGAAATGAGAATCTTATAAATTGATAATGATCTGGGTGGATTGGGATGTGAACATTAGCATCCTGTAAGTCTATTGTGGACATAAATTGACCTTGCTGAACAAAAGGCAGAATAGTCCTTTTAGTCACCATCTTGAAAGTTGGGACTCTTACAAATCGATTTAAAGTTTGGTCTAAACAAATGTTCCTTCTTCGGGGCAATGAAAAGATTTGAATAAAAACCCAACCCCTGTTCCTGAAGAGAACTGGGACAATTACCCCCAAGAGTTCTAGATCTGAAACACATTTCATAAATGCTTTTACTGGGTTTTTTGGTACATGGGTGAGAAAGAATCATGACATGAGAGACTTTATTCTGAATCCAATTCGATACCCCTGAGAAATTATATTCTGAATCCACTGATTTTGGACAGAATCTGCCAAAAAATCTTGAAACAGCTTTAGTCTGCCCCCCCACCAGAAGAACTATATTGGGGGCTGTACCTTCATGCAGGCCTAGGGGCCAGATTCGGTTTCTTATATGGCTTGGATTTATTCCAATTTGGAGATGGTCTCCAATTAGAGCCAGAGGCTTTAGGGAAGGGAGCAGTTTTCTGTTATCTATTCTGAGGAAAGGAACAAAAACAATTAGTAGCTTTCCCTTAGATTTTTTTTTCTTGGGGAAGAAAAACTCCCTTTCCCCCTAAATAGTGGAAATAATAGAATCCAATTAAGAACCAAAAAGGTTTTTACATTGAAAGGAAGATTTTCAGAAACTCGTAATGGCAGCAGTATGGAGAGTAAATTATGCAACATTTTTGGCATTAGTTTCGCATCCTGTTCAGCGCAAAACTCGTAATCTAGGTGAATGTAAGATAATTCATGGTCTGAAGACAACTGCTGAGCTAAACTGTCTAACCAAAAAGTAGAAGCAGCAGCAACATCAGCCATATATATAACTGGTCTGAGAATATAGCCAATATGTATATATGCCCTTCTAAGAAAAGATTCAAGCTTCTTATCTAAAGGGTCTTTAAAAGAAGTGCTGTCTTCTATAGGAATGGTAGTACATTTAGCAAGAGTGGAAATAGACCCATCAACCTTAGAGACTGTTTCCCAAAGTTCCAAATTACCAACAGGCAAAGGATTTAAAGTTTTAAACTTAGAAGAAGGGTTAAAAGAGGTACCAGGTTTAGACCATTCTTTAGCAATCAAATTGGAGATAGCATCTGGAATAGGAAAAACTTCAGGTGTAATAACAGTAGTCTTACATACAGGATTTAAATGATTACAAGATTTATCATCAGGAGGTATAGGGGCAAATTTATCAAGCTCTGTATGGAGCTTGAGGCCCCTTGTTTGTCTAAAGACTGCTGCTCCATAACTTATCCACCTGCTCTGAGGCGGCGGATAGAAATCAACCCGATCGAATACCCCCTGCTAGCATATGCTGACGGCATTTATTGATGTGTAGCGATGTACAGCGGACATTATACGCTACCTTGTATTATGTCGCACATTGATACGTATGCCCCTTAGATATACACACATTTATTTATTTATTTATTTATTTATATATATATATGTGTGTGTGTGTGTGTCTCGATGAAAGGGCTGGTCTTTAATTTTTTTCTTTATATGTGTGTGTGTATATATATATATATAAATATATATATATATATATATATATGTATATTTATATATATATATATATATATACACACATACATCATATATATATATATATATATATATATATATATATATATATATATATATATATATGTGTGTGTATATATATATATATATACATATAAATGTATATATAAATGTGTGTGTGTATATATATATATATATATATATATATATGTCTGTGTGTGTATATATATATATATATATATATACACACACACACACACACACATATATATATATATATATATATATATATATATATATATATATATATATATATATATATATATATATATATATATATATATATACACACAAATATACATTCATACATCAGACTCCAAATAAAATGCCAAGACCCCTTTGGACAGTGAACTTATTTATTTCAATGGACCTGGCTTAAGAAATAAAGTAAATATAAAATTATGACAAAATCATAGTATTAAAAGGACTGATTTAAGTTCCTCCAGAATAAGTGTGTTAAAATGTTACAAATAACAAACACTACACAGCCACAGCCTGTATAATATTTCCAGCAAAGAGTTACCTTATTTTTAGAAGTCCAGCTCTAAAACAGAAGTCACTCTAGAGGGGAAGATCGTTATCTTTATTACCGTGCTCTGCTCTTCAGTCTCCCTCCGGTTTCCCTGTATACCACGTGCAGGCACTTATTAACCTTTAACCCTCCCACTTCCCCTACGGAATAGCAGAGAAGCTAAAAATGTTTTACTGCTGCTCTCTCTGCATTGCAATTTGCAATAGAAAACGTCTATAGGTTGATAGATAAAAAATCACCCTCTTCTCTGTGACTGACTGTACCGGCCTCAATGTGCAGCAGACATGTAAGCGTGACTGCCTCACTGGCTTCAATAAACAGTGTGAAGGAACACTGAAGCCTTGAAGTGTGTCATGCCGGCCCCAGCTGATGCGGCCCACCGGGAAAAATCCCGGCTTCCCGGCTGGCCAATCCGGCCCTGTGCACACTGCATCAAATTGGTCTGCATGGCTGTCGTCCCAGAAGGAAGCCTCTTCTAAAGATGATGCACAAGAAAGCCCTCAAACAGTTTGCTGAAGACAAGCAGACTAAGGACATTGATTACTGGAACCATGTCCTGTGGTAACAGTGTTACTATAGGTCCCGGGAAGTAAGTAGGGTGCTGCTGAAGCCTTTGCAACTGCACATACTGCAAATATCAGTAGGAGCACTATGGAGCTAAACAGTGTCAAGCAGATATGTGCAATTCGTTTTGGGCCAAATTTTGTTTTCGGACAAAATTTGGCCAATTCAGAGATTTGAATGAATCCGAATTTCCAAATCGGCACCATAATAAAAATTCCGAAAACGAATAAATCAGTTTTCAAATTTTTGGATCCATTCTTTGTTCATATTCAGAATTTTTCACTGTTCTAATCTAAACCGCCGTTCCCCGACATTGCCAACACTAACTAAAACACTAAGGCCTAGATTTAGAGTTTGGCGTTAGCCGTGAAAACCAGCGTTAGAGGCTCCTAACGCTGGTTTTAGGCTAACTCTGGTATTTGGAGTCACTCAAAAAAGGGTCTAACGCTCACTTTTCAGCCGCGACTTTTCCATACCGCAGATCCCCTTACATAAATTGCGTATCCTATCTTTTCAATGGGATTTTTCTAACTCCGGTATTTAGAGTCGTGGCTGAAGTGAGCGTTAGAACTCTAACGACAAAACTCCAGCCGCAGGAAAAAAGTCAGTAGTTAAGAGCTTTCTGGGCTAACGCCGGTTCATAAGGCTCTTAACTACTGTACTCTAAAGTACACTAACACCCATAAACTACCTATGTACCCCTAAACCGAGGTCCCCCCACACCGATTAAATTTTTTAACCCCTAATCTGCCGACCGCCACCTACGTTATCCTTATGTACCCCTAATCTGCTGCCCCTAACACCGCCAACCCCTATATTATATTTATTAACCCCTAACCTGCCCCCCACAACGTCGCTGCCACCTACCTACACTTATTAACCCCTAATCTGCCGACCGCAAAGCGCCGCCACCTACGTTATCCTTATGTACCCCTAATCTGCTGCCCCTAACACCGCCGACCCCTATATTATATTTATTAACCCCTAATCTGCCCCCCCCCCCCCCCACAACGTCGCCTCCACCTGCCTACACTTATTAACCCCTAATCTGCCGAGCGGACCTGAGCGCTACTATAATAAAGTTATTAACCCCTAATCCGCCTCACTAACCCTATAATAAATAGTATTAACCCCTAATCTGCCCTCCCTAACATCGCCGACACCTAACTTCAATTATTAACCCCTAATCTGCCGACCGGAGCTCACCGCTATTCTAATAAATGTATTAACCCCTAAAGCTAAGTCTAACCCTAACACTAACACCCCCCTAAGTTAAATATAATTTTAATCTAACGAAATTAATGAACTCTTATTAAATAAATTATTCCTATTTAAAGCTAAATACTTACCTGTAAAATAAATCCTAATATAGCTACAATATAAATTATAATTACATTGTAGCTATTTTAGGATTAATATTTATTTTACAGGCAACTTTGTAATTATTTTAACCAGGTACAATAGCTATTAAATAGTTAAGAACTATTTAATAGTTACCTAGTTAAAATAATTACAAAATTACCTGTAAAATAAATCCTAACCTAAGTTACAATTAAACCTAACACTACACTATCATTAAATTAATTAAATTAAATACCTACAATTACCTACAATTAAACCTAACACTACACTATCAATACATTAATTAAATACAATATCTACAAATAACTACAATGAAATAAACTAACTAAAGTACAAAAAATAAAAAAGAACTAAGTTACAAAAAATAAAAAAATATCTACAAACATAAGAAAAATATTACAACAATTTTAAACTAATTACACCTACTCTAAGCCCCCTAATAAAACAACAAAGCCCCCCAAAATAAAAAATGCCCTACCCTATTCTAAATTACTAAAGTTAAAGCTCTTTTACCTTACCAGCCCTGAACAGGGCCCTTTGCGGGGCATGCCCCAAGAAGTTCAGCTCTTTTGCCTGTAAAAAAAACATACAATACCCCCCCCAACATTACAACCCACCACCCACATACCCCTAATCTAACCCAAACCCCCCTTAAATAAACCTAACACTAAGCCCCTGAAGATCTTCCTACCTTGTCTTCACCATACCAGGTTCACTGATCGGTCCAGAAGAGCTCCTCCGATGTCCTGATCCAAGCCCAAGCGGGGGGCTGAAGATGTCCATGATCCGGTAGAAGTCTTCATCCAAGCGGGGCAGAAGAGGTCTTCCATCCGATTGAAGTCTTCATCCAGGCGGCATCTTCTATCGACATCCATCTGGAGCGGTGCGGCAGCATCCTGAAGACCTCCGACGCGGAACATCCATCCTGGCCGACGACTGAACAACGAATGACGGTTCCTTTAAATGACGTCATCCAAGATGGCGTCCCTCGAATTCCGATTGGCTGATAGGATTCTATCAGCCAATTGGAATTAAGGTAGGAATATTCTGATTGGCGGATGGAATCAGCCAATCAGATTTAGCTCGCATTCTATTGGCTGATCGGAACAGCCAATAGAATGCGAGCTCAATCTGATTGGCTGATTGGATCAGCCAATCGGATTGAACTTGATTCTGATTGGCTGATTCCATCAGCCAATCAGAATATTCCTACCTTAATTCCGATTGGCTGATAGAATCCTATCAGCCAATCGGAATTCGAGGGACGCCATTTTGGATGACGTCATTTAAAGGAACCGTCATTCGTTGTTCAGTCGTCGGCCAGGATGGATGTTCTGCGTCGGAGGTCTTCAGGATGCTGCCGCTCCGCTCCAGATGGATGTCGATAGAAGATGCCGCCTGAATGAAGACTTCAATCGGATGGAAGACCTCTTCTGCCCCACTTGGATGAAGACTTCTACCGGATCATGGACATCTTCAGCCCCCCGCTTGGGCTTGGATCAGGACATCGGAGGAGCTCTTCTGGACCGATCGGTGAACCTGGTATGGTGAAGCCAAGGTAGGAAGATCTTCAGGGGCTTAGTGTTAGGTTTATTTAAGGGGGGTTTGGGTTAGATTAGGGGTATGTGGGTGGTGGGTTGTAATGTTGGGGGGGTATTGTATGTTTTTTTTACAGGCAAAAGAGCTGAACTTCTTGGGGCATGCCCCGCAAAGGGCCCTGTTCAGGGCTGGTAAGGTAAAAGAGCTTTTAACTTTAGTAATTTAGAATAGGGTAGGACATTTTTTATTTTGGGGGGCTTTGTTGTTTTATTAGGGGGCTTAGAGTAGGTGTAATTAGTTTAAAATTGTTGTAATATTTTTCTTATGTTTGTAGATATTTTTTTATTTTTTGTAACTTAGTTCTTTTTTATTTTTTGTACTTTAGTTAGTTTATTTCATTGTAGTTATTTGTAGGTATTGTATTTAATTAATGTATTGATAGTGTAGTGTTAGGTTTAATTGTAGGTAATTGTAGGTATTTTATTTAATTAATTTATTGATAGTATAGTGTTAGGTTTAATTGTAACTTAGGTTAGGATTTATTTTACAGGTAATTTTGTAATTATTTTAACTAGGTAACTATTAAATAGTTCTTAACTATTTAATAGCTATTGTACCTGGTTAAAATAATTACAAAGTTGCCTGTAAAATAAATATTAATCCTAAAATAGCTACTATGTAATTATAATTTATATTGTAGCTATATTAGGATTTATTTTACAGGTAAGTATTTAGCTTTAAATAGGAATAATTTATTTAATAAGAGTTAATTAATTTCGTTAGATTAAAATTATATTTAACTTAGGGGGGTGTTAGTGTTAGGGTTAGACTTAGCTTTAGGGGTTAATACATTTATTAGAATAGCGGTGAGCTCCGGTCGGCAGATTAGGGGTTAATAATTGAACTTAGGTGTCGGCGATGTTAGGGAGGGCAGATTAGGGGTTAATACTATTTATTATAGGGTTAGTGAGGCGGATTAGGGGTTAATAACTTTATTATAGTAGCGCTCAGGTCCGCTCGGCAGATTAGGGGTTAATAAGTGTAGGCAGGTGGAGGCGAAGTTGTGGGGGGCAGATTAGGGGTTAATAAGTATAATATAGGGGTCGGCGATGTTAGGGCAGCAGATTAGGGGTACAAAAGGATAATGTAAGTAGAGGCGGTTTACGGAGTGGCAGATTAGGGGTTAATAATAATATGCAGGGGTCAGCGATAGCGGGGGCGGCAGAATAGGGGTTAATAAGTCTAAGGTTAGGGGTGTTTAGACTCGGGGTACATGTTAGAGTGTTAGGTGCAGACGTAGGAAGTGTTTACGCATAGCAAACAATGGGGCTGTGTTAGGAGCTGAACGCGGCTTTTTTGCAGGTGCACGAGCACTTTTTTGAGGCTGGCCGCTTGCGTAAGCAACTCTGGTATCGAGAGTTGGAGCTGTGTTAAAAATGCTCTACGCTCCTTTTTTGGAGCCTAACGCAGCCTTTATGTGGACTCTCAATACCAGAGTTATTTTTATGGTGCGGCCAGAAAAAAGCCGGCGTTAGCTACGCGGGTCCTTACCGACAAAACTCTAAATCTAGGCCTAAATAAAGCTATTAACCCCTAAACCGCTGTTCCCCGATATTGCCAACACTAACTAAAAAACGAAATAAAGCTATTAACCCCTAAACCGCTGTTCCCCGATATTGCCGACACTAACTAAATCCATTAACCCCTTAACCGCCCCGCCCCGACATTGCCAACACTATCTATACCTATTAAACCCTAAACATCGCCAACACTAACTACACCTATTAACCCCAAAACTGCAGTTCACCGACAACCTATTCATATTCAGAATTTTTCATTGTTCAAATCTAAACCGCCGTTCCCCGACATCGCCAACACTAACTAAAACACTAAATAAAGCTAATAACCCCTAAACTGCAGTTCACAAACATCACCAACACTAACTAAACCTATTAACCCCTAAACCACAGTTCTCCGACATCGCCGACACTAACTAAACCTATTAACCTCTAAACGGCCGTCCCCCCACATCGTAACTACTTAAATTAAACTATATTAACCCCTAAACAAAACACCTCCCAACTTTAACATAATTAAAATACACCTAAATTAAAGTTACAATTACTAACTACCTATTTAAAAATAAATACAAACTTACCTGTGTAATAAAAAATAAAACCTAAGCTGGTTACAATATTACTATTTACTAACTACCTAGTTCAAATAAATACAAACTTACCTGTGAAATAAAAATAAAACCTAAGCTTAAACTAAAAACTAACATTACTGAAAATAAAAAATATTAGATTACAAAAATAAATAAAACTACAATTACAAAAAATAATAAACACTAAAATTACAAAAATTAAAAAAAAACTTCCATTACAAAAAATAACAAACGAAATTATCCAAAATAATAAAAATTATTCCTATTCTAATACCCCATTTAAAAAAAAAAAAAAAACACTCCAAAATAAAAAAACTAATCTATAATAAACTACCAATAGCCGTTAAAAAGGCCTTTTGTAGGGCATTGCCTAAAGAGCTCTTTTGCAAAAAACAAACACCCCCTAACATTACAACCCCCCCAAACCCACAAAATAAATAATAATTAAAAAAGCCCATTAAAAATAAAAAAGCCCAATCTAAAAAAAAAACATCCCCAAAAAATCCTAACTTTAACCCCAAAATCAGTACTCACAGTTGCTGAAGTCCGGCGAAAGATCTTTATCCCAGAGTCGAAGCATCTTCATCCAGGCAGCTCCATCTTCATCCATCGCGGGACCGACATCTTCTATCTTCTTCATCCCTGCAGAGGCCGAGCGGTCGGTGGATGCACGGAGGCAGAGGCAAGAGGCAGAGGTCCAGGTCGGAGTAGTCTGAATGATATTTGAGAAAAAAGGCAATTGCTTCTAATCCCTCTCTATGTGGTATAGAGAAATACAGAGCAACTACATCTATAGTTGCCCATTTGTCTTTATTCACATCCCATGATACGTTTTCCATAAGGTTTATTACATGTTTGGTATCTTTAAAATGACTATGTAAAGATGTGTAGTATGTGTAAACATTTTGCATGTGCATGTGATACATAACATAATATATGAAACAGTACCATTACTAATTATGCACCTGAAAGTGGCAGACTGGTACACATTATTATGTGTGCATGAAAAACATGATTTATATGAATAAGTATAACTATTCATTATGCACCTTTAGATGTTTATAAACATACTTATGTTCCTACTCTTCCTGTGTATACCTGTATACCTCTTAATGTGTGTGCTCTCAGGTGACTAATTTGTGCTCTTATTTTGTGCTCCCAGTGTGCAGGTATCATTATTGTCATCACCCGTGCTTTCTCTAATTTATATTGCCATGCCAATGTACGGCGGTCTATTCGATTTGTTAACACTATATAGTTACAGTAGCATTGACTAACAGCTAGATTACGCTGCTTTTTCCCTAACTCCGCTATTACAAGTCTTGTAGGTATAGGTGTACCGCACACCTTTTTCGCCATCACGCAACGTCAGTACCGCACTTTTTGAAAAGTCCTTTTTCAATGGGACTTTCATAGCGCCGGTATTAGGAGTTTGCCTGGGTGGCCAGAAAGTGAGCGGTACACCCTATACTGACAAGATCCGTACCGCCATCTAACGTAGTTATGAGATTTACGTTATAAAGCTGTACCATAAAACTCATAACTAAAGTGTTAAAAAGTACACTAATTTTTGGGTTCAGTGTCCCTTTAATAACTATTTACTAACTAGTTTACCTAGTTAAAATAAATACACACTTACCTGTGAAATAAAAATAAAACCTAAGATAGATACAATATAACTATTAGTTATATTGTAGCTAGCTTAGTTTTTTTTTTACAGGTAAGTATGTATTTAGTTTAAATAGGAATTATTTAGGTAATATAATTGTAAGGTTCATTTAGATTTATTTTAATTATATTTAAGTTTATTTAAGTTAGGGGGTGTTAGGGTTAGGGTTAGATTTAGGCTTAGGGTTACGTTAGGGTTAGGGCTATGCTTAGGGTTAGGGTTACGTTAAGGTTAGGCTTAGATTTAGGGGTTAATATATTTATTTAGTGTTAGTGATGTTGGAGGCCAGAGGTTTAGGGGTTAATAACTTTAGTATAGTTACGGCGAGATTGGGGACAGCAGATTAGGGGTTAATAACTGTAATGTAGGTTGCGGCGATGTTAAGGGTGGCAGATTAGGGGTTAATAACATTATGTAGGTTGCGGCGATATCGGGGGAGGCAGATTAGGGGTGTTTAGACGTGGTTTTTATGTTAGGGAGTTAAGTTTAAACATAACTTTTTCTTTCCCCATAGACATCAATGGGGCTGCGTTACAGAGCTTTTGTTTCCGTGATCGCAGGTGTTAGGCTTTTTTTTGCCGGCTCTCCCCATTGATGTCTATGGGAAAATCGTGCACGAGCACATCAAAGCAGTGTTTGTATTTGGGTGTGGTATGGAGCTCAACGCCACTATATCGCACGTACAAACCTGCCTTTTGTAAACCTGTAATAGCAGCGCTATAGGGAGGTGAAATAACGTCGCTTTTGTGGCGGTCGTTAATTTCCCTATAGCACTGAAAACTTGTATTCTAGCTGTATGTGAATAGATTTTAGAGATGCCTTTTAGTATATATTTATTTATTTATTTATTATCTGTTATTTGTAGAGCGCCAACAGATTCCACAGCGCTATAAACAAATGCGGAGTACAACAAAACAATTATAGGGATCAAATGGGTAGAGTTGCACTATTGTAGTCAGCTCTTAAGAAGGTGATCTACAAACAGCTGGACTCTTAGGTTTACATGCTAAGGGGGTTCAGGGGATAGCAATGGAGGAGAGGAACTGGTATAAAGAAAGGTTAGCGTAGTTTGTATGCATCCCTGAACAGTAGAGTCTTTAGGGAGCGCTTGAAGCTTTCAAAACTAAGGGAGAGTCTTGTGGAGCGAGACAGATAGTTCCACAAGTTGGGAGCCAGTCTGGAGAAGTCCTGTAAACCGGAGTGTGATGAGGTAACAAGAGAGGAGGAGAGTAGGAGGTCATGAGCAGAGCGAAGGGAATGGGAGGGAGAGTATCTGGAGACAAGTTCTGAGATATAGGGTGGAGCAGTGCAGTTGAGGGCTTTGTATGTCAGAGTGAGAATTTTGTGTTTGATCCTAGAGGCAAGAGGGAGCCAGTGAAGGGATTGGCAGAGAGGTGCAGCAGATGAAGAGCGATGTGTAAGAAGATGAGCCTGGCAGAGGCATTCATTATGGATTGCAAAGGAGCTAGGCGGCAGGTGGGGAGACCAGAGAGGACAGAGTTGCAGTAATCAAGGCGGGAATGGATGAGAGAGTGGATTAAAATGTTAGTTGCGTCTTGTGTAAGGAAGTGTCCAATTTTAGAGATGTTTTTGAGGTGGAAGTGGCAGGCTTTAGCCAAGGACTGAATGGAGGAGTGAAAGAAAGATCTGAGTCAAATGTGACCCAGAAACATCGGGCATGCGGGGTAGGGGTGATGATGGAGTTGTCGACAGTTATAGAGAGATTGGGGGTGGAGATTTTGGAAGAAGGGGGAAAATAAGGAGCTCAGTTTTGGAGAGATTTAGCTTGAGGTAGTGAGAGGACATCCAGGAAGAGATGTGAGAAAGACATTTAGTGACACGGGTTAGCAAGGAAGGTGACAGCTCTGGTGCAGAGAAGTAGATTTGGGTGTCGTCGGCATACAAATGATATTGGAAACCGTGGGACTTTATTAGGGAACCTAGTGATGACTTGTAGATTGAGAAGAGAAGGGGACAGAGGACAGAGCCTTGCAGTACTCCGACAGAAAGTGGTGACGGGGTAGAGGAGGCCCCAGAGAAGGCTACACCAAAGGTAAGGTTTGACAGGTAGGAAGAGAGCCACGAGAGGGCTGTGTCACAGATGCCAAAGGATTGGAGGGTTTGGAGCAAAAGAGGGTGGTCAACAGTGTCAAAGGCTGCGGACAGATCAAGGAGGATAAGCAGAGAGAAGTGGCCTTTTGATTTTGCTGTAAGTAGGTAGTTGGTAACCTTAACAATTGCTGTCTCTATGGAGTGATGGGGACGAAATCCAGATTGCAGTGGGTCTAGGAGAGAGTTTAATGTAAGGAAGTGGGATAGGCGTGCATATACTAGTTTTTCGAGAAGCTTTGAGGCAAGAGGGAGGAGGGAAATAGGGCGGTAGTTGAATGGGGAGGTAGGATCAAGGGAAGGTTTTTTTCAGGATAGGTGTGACCAGTACATGTTTCAGAGATGAGGGAAATATACAGGTGCTGAGGGAGAGGTTAAAAATGTGTGTAAGTACAGGGGTAAAGGTAGCAGAGAGGGAGGGGAGTAGCTGTGAGGGGTTAGGGTCAAGGGGACAGGTAGTGAGGTGAGAGCGCAGCATAAGTAAACTTCTTCCTCAGTAACAGGGGAGAATGAGCTAAGTTTAAGGTTATGTGGGTTGTGGTTGATTGAGAGCATTTGAGGGGGTAAGAGAATGGATTTATGTTGATGGAGTCGATTTTGTTAATGAAGTGGCTGGGAAAGTCTTGAGCTGACAGAGAAGTTGTATTAGGAGGTGGGGGAGGGCGGAGAAGAGTATTGAAAGTGGAGAACAGACGTTTTGGGTTTGAAGAAAGATTAGAGATAAGAGTAGAGAAGTAGTGTTGCTTATGGAGAGTTCAAGATGAATTTGTAATGAAAAAAATCAGCTGAACTCCGAGATTTTCTCCAGTGCTGCTTAGCAGTACTGGAACATCTAAGTAGGTACCGTGTCAGAGGAGTATGCCAGGGCTGAGGATGAATGTGTGATTTCCGAGCTAAAAGGGGCCAGATTGTCAAGGACGGATGTAAGGGTGGAATTATAGTGGCAGATAGATTGGTCAGGGCAGGAAAAGGAGGAGAAGGATGAGAGGAGAGGTTCGAGGGAATTAGCAACCTGTTGCTGATCTAATGGCATAATGCTTCTGTGAAGTTTGGTGTGAGGAGTAGAAGGAGGGAGAGTTGTAGGGAGGGATGATATGTTGCAAGTAAGGAGATGGTGGTCAGAAAGAGGAAAGGGGGAGTTTGTGAAGTTTGAGAGAGTGCATTGATAGCTAAGGATCAGGTCAAGGGAGTGACCGTCTGTGTGAGTGGGAGAATCAGTCCATTGTAACAAACCGAAAGAGGAAGTGAGTTGCAGAAGTTGTTTTGCAGATGAGGCAGTGGGATTGTCAAGAGGGATGTTGAAGTCGCCAACAATGAGGGCAGGGGTGTCTGAGGAAAGGAAATAAGGTAGCCAGGTAGCCAAGTGATCTAGAAATTGAGGTGAGGAGCCAGGGAGTCGGTATATGACTGCAAAACGTATAGAGAGAGGAGAGAATAAGCAAACCATGTGGGTTTCGAATGAGGAAAATTCAAGGAGGTTAAAACTATGGCATAGAAGGAGGAGGTTAAAACTATGGCATAAGACAGCTATAAATTGGAGAATAATGGCAAGTATTGATAAGGATTGAACATCACATGGCAATTAACAAAACATTAGAAGTAAGACATTGAATAATAGTACTACAAATGTAGGACTAAATTAACAACCTAAAATAATTTGCTCTATGTAAATATACACATACCAAAAGAGAGTTACAGGAGAGGAAAAACACCAGAGTGCAGTGCAGGCCCGGCACTTGCATATAGGCAATCTAGGCACTTAGAGCGCACCAGCAGTGGGGCTTAAAATTGGAGAGCTCAGTCAGAGCAGTGTTTTATATATTTATTTATTTTTGACATATCAGTGGCACCACTTAGGACTCCCAGCAGGCAGCAGCACCGTTTCAGACCTCTAAGGTGCCACAGTACTGTACCAGCAGTCAGTGCCGGTACAAGCTCCTCCTCCATCCGGATCCGGTCCCTAAAGCACGGGCCTCTGTCAACTCTCACCCACCACTTATCCTTCTTTCTCAAGACAGATAGCGTGCTGTGTGTGTGTCACCCCGTTCTGGCACTCCTCAACCACTCTCGGCTCTGCTCTGTGACTGTGAGTACCGGGTTGGCAGCCTTGAGTTTTTGTCAATAATAGTTTAGCAGTGAAGTCATATTGCAGCCACAAAGACTTACCCTGATGCTAATCTTAACCCTTACACTATTGTTAGCCCTAATGCTAAGCCTTACCCTAGCTTTAAATATCAATACCAGCATGATGTAGTATATATATATGTATTGTCAAGGTATTTGAAATATTATTAAATAATATATAGAAGTATATTTATCTTTATTTAATAAATCTGTGGATGTGCACATGGTCTGTAGGACAAAGGATTATTCCTGAGAGATCTCCCCCACTCATTGTTAAAGTTATGCTATAATCAACTTACAGTTTGAGACAGGATGAGTCATAAAAGGCAAATTAAGAGGATAGATTGTCAGATAGGCGACACCACACAAAATATATGGAGACGAAATGTCTGAAATACCCTTTTGGAACTGATCAGAATCATAGGGAAACAGCTTTTATGCACATAGGTGTTAATTATCCTTAAACATAAAATACACATCTGCACTACTAGCTAAACAGGAAATATACTGTATTAAGACTTTTACAACTACTCGTGGATTGACCCCATGTGGGCAGTGAAGGCCTTGGGAAACAAAAGACAGATGCTGAGGTGTGACTCTGAAACTCATTAAAACATATAACAAATAAACATTTTTTTTTCTCTCTCTTTAAATGCATGCCCCAGAATGTATTAAATATAGAAATTTGGGAAATTGTCTAATTCTCTATTATTATTACATGGGTATTTGCTAAGCTTGGGAGTTTTAGTCAGTCAAAAATGTTTAATAACCTCTGTTTTTAAGAATATAAATAAATATTTGTGGACCTAAAAGTAAATGATTAATAATACTTAATCTTATTTCAGATGGACCATAGACATATGAATGCTTGGATCATTTCTAATAATTATTTTTTTTTTATTGCAGACAACCATTGGTCATGAGCATCAATCTATGCACTTAGAAAGAGATGGAATGCCTGCATGAAATGAAATAAGTCATATCATATAAATGTGCAATAAATGTTCATAAAGTTTTAAATACATCTTTTAAAATATAGTGAGATGAAGATATGGAAGTTACTTTGATGTGATATGACTATGAGATATAAAGTTTCTGTTAGGCTAAATGAAATATAAATTATTTTAATATAATGTTAGATATATGTGATGTTTCATATAAAAATGATCAGAAAATTCATTAAGATATAACTTATCCAAAACAAATATTGTGAATAGTTGTTGCAGTAAATTATGATAAAATGAATAACCATTTCATAGAAATACTGATTTAAGTTGTTTCAAATGTTGCTGTGTCTGTTTGTGCTGCCACCTGGTGTTATGCTGCGAGAACTACAGCCAGAAGGTTCTTTCTGGCTGTTAAAAATGAAATTTCCAAGGGCCAATCCGATTAGACTTCCCAGATAACCAATGGGAAGGTCAGCTCCCGTAGTGCCACCCACATGATGTCATCAATGATTGAAAACATATATAAGTAAGCAAAAGAGAAAAAAAAAGAAAGGCTGTTTTAACTTTGGATGATATCTGCTGCTGGGCATTTTGAAACCAATCTAAACAAGCTGACTACCTCCTTCTCATTGAATGCAAAAATTACTTATCTGTCTTCTGAGATGACCTAAAGACCGCTACGAATTGGTTCAAAATTGGTGAAGTATATTGTATTTTAAATTGGTAGTCATAAGCCTAGGTATTGTTTAAATCTGTATCTGATTTGCTAAGTAAATCATCTGTGCAAGTTCTGATATTGTAAGTTAATTCTGTATTAGGATAAATTGCAGTTAAATAGCAGAATATATATATTACCCTATTGCCTAAGAGCACAGCTTAGAATTGTATTGCTTGGATGTTAGAGGTTTTCAGTCCCATTGTGTTAAAAGATTTGTAAATAAGGCTGGTTTAAGATAAGCGTGTATGAATTTGCATAGCATATTTAAATAGTTTTCAAGCACATATAATATTAGTTCATATTTCTTTTTTTTTTTTTTTTTTTTTTAGTTTTTAAAGAGCTTTATTGTCGAAACATTCAATGTACAAACTTGGCTCTGGTTACAATATGAGCCTGTTTAACTTACATAAACTAGTAGTATACATATACATTTGCGGCTGTCGGAAACCTATAATAAACAAGTTTAAAGTGTCTCTAGGCTCTGCGGAACAAACAAAGGGTAGCCCCTACCGTTGCCTTAGATAAGTTCGTTAGCCACTTTTGGGCCAGAAATGAGTCTGTAACAGCAAATGGCTGGTGAGGGGTTAATGAGGTGAACTCAAAATACAGTAAAAGAAAGGGGAGAAAAAGGGAAGAAAAGCACACATTGTCCATCATGTCATAACTTGTTGTACAAGCCTGTACCAATCTACTCATCAAGATCAAATAGAGCGCAATATACATTAATACTGAAGCCTACAGTGATGTTGGTAAAGAAGGGGAAGAGGTAGAGGGGGGGGGTAGGTCGTCGGAGTTGTATGAAGTGAGAAAGTTTGTTTAGCATGTGTGTGTTAGCGTGACCGGGTCATCTTATCTTTCAGTCATCCCTATGCGCTTTCCATCGCATTAGCATGTATTCATGTATTTCCAATTTGCCTATTCCGAAAAAGTGGTATCGCTCCATAAGGAGTAGATTATCCACTTGCTGTTTCCAAGATGCAAGATCTGGGATGTCTGTGGATTTCCATCTTTGTGGTATTAATGCTTTGGCGCTATTGAGCATTATGTATAAGAGATTTTTTTTGGTGTCGTCTTTGAGATTCGGTAAGTCGTGAAACAACAGAAGTCTAGGGTCTCTATCTAAATTCGTGTCAAGAGTTTTGTTTATGTGTCCCACAACGTTTTCCCAGAAGGTCGCTAATTTCTCGCAGCCCCACCATATGTGATGCATATCTGCAGGCAGCCCACATCCCCTCCAGCATCTGTTGCTAGTCTTTTTGTATATCTTTTGTAGTCTTACTGGAGTAAGATACCATCTAGACATAAACTTGTAATTTGTTTCCTGTATTTTAGCCGATACAGAGGCTTTTTTGTGGTTGCGAAAAATCCGCATCCAATCTCCATACGAGATTTCAATGTTTAGTTCTCTGGCCCATTTATAACAGTACGAGGGTAACTGGTCTCCCCTGGGGTTTATTAGTATCTTGTAAAGAGTAGATATGAGGTGTCGGGGGGGGAGTGCGGAATTGCATAGTTTTTCAAAGTGTGTGAGCTGCCTTTTTAGGTTTTGCTGTAGTTTGCGGGTGCTTACATAGTGGGACAGTTGTGCATGTTGGTACCATGCCTGTGGGCTGTCGCCTATAATCTCCACTATTTCTGTCAGTGGCAGTACCTTTCCTCCATTCGTGACTGTGTTAAGGGTGTAGTCTTTTAATTGGATCGGAGTGTCTGGGTCTGGTCTGAGCCTTGTCATGAATGGTAAGTCGGGGTTCCCCATGAGTGGAGTCATTGGTGATGGTCTGGTTGATATGTGTGTACTAGTGTTTAGAAGCGCGTCCCACCTCTGAAGTACTTCTTCCAATAGGGGGTAACTGCTAATGTTTCCTGGTCTTTGTTTTGCCTGTAACCATGCTAACCCCCCTACATTGTCTACCTGTAGTATTTCCCTATCCAGGGTGATCCATTGTCTATTGTCTGAGTTGTGGCTCCACTCCACCACTCTCTGCAGGAGTATCGCTAATCTGTATGTGTTTAGGTCTGGCAAACCCAACCCCCCTCTCTCTCTTGGCAGGTATAAAGTTTTCCTAGGGACTCTAGGTTTAATCCCGCTCCAGATACATTTTTCTATATTGCCCTGTAATTGGTTTATATATTCTTTTGGCAATTGGATGGGTAACGCCTGCAGGACGTACAGTATGCGAGGCAAAACGTTCATCTTTACGGAGTGTATCCTACCAAGCCACAACAATGTTTTATTTTTCCATCTGGAGAGGTCGTTTGTGATTTCTTTTAGTAGGGGGATGTAATTTTCTTTGAATAGATCGCTGAAGTGTTGAGTCAAGTGGATGCCCAAATATTTTATGTGAGATTGTTGTACTTTAATGGGACAGGTGTGTCTGAGGTTTGTTATGACTGGTGTTGGGGTATTTATGTTGATTAGCTCGGATTTGGATAGATTTAAGTGAAAGTTTGATATTTTGCCGTACTCCTCGAATGTTTGTAAAAGGGGCGGTAGGGACCTGTCTATATTTGTTAGAGTAAGCAAAATGTCATCTGCGTACATTGCCAGTTTATATTCCTTATCTTTAGTAAAGACGCCCCTTATGTCATTTTGCGATCTAATCTTGCAGGCCAAGACTTCGATGGATATAGCGAACAGGAGTGGTGATAAGGGGCACCCCTGTCTTGTCCCGTTTCTAATGTCAAAAGGCTCAGAGAGTACAGAGTTGGTCCTGACTCTCGCTGTTGGGTTAGCATATAGAGAAAATATGTTCTCAATGAAACTGTTGCCCATGTTCATGCCTCGCAGGGTGGCCTTAAGGAAATCCCAGTCCACCCTGTCGAAGGCTTTTTCTGCATCTGTGGATATGAGGACAAGGCTCTGCCCCGTGTCCCGTGCTAGGTCTGCTAATTGTAACACCTTAATGGTGTTATCTCTTGCCTCTCTTCCCGGAATGAATCCCACCTGGTCAGGTGAGATTAAGTGTATGAGGAGGGGGTTTAGCCTGTTGGCCAATACCTTGGCATATATTTTTATGTCGGTATTCAGGAGTGATATTGGCCTAAAGTTTTCTGGGGCGTCGGGGGTTTTGCCTGGCTTGGGTATCATAATAATATGTGCCTCCAGCATTGAAGTAGGGAAGCCTCCTGTTTGTTTAATTGAGTTAAAGAGGAGCAGTAATTTCGGGGCCAGAACATGGGCAAATTTTTTATAATATTTTACCCCAAATCCGTCTGGACCCGGGCTTTTCCCGGACGAGAGGGATTTAATTGCGTCCTGAATTTCTTTAATGTTGAAAGGGGAATCTAATTTCTCTGCCTGGCAGTTGTCTAACCTGGGCAGATCCACACCCTCCAAGTATTTGGCTATTGCTTGCTCCTTAAGAGCAGGTGTTTTATTATCGGGATTTGTTGCACCTAGATTATATAAAGTCGCAAAGTATGAGCGGAACACCTCTGCGATTGATATGCTATCATGTTTGAGCTGGTTTGACTTATTTTTAATATGATGTACATGTGTTTTCAATTGTTTGCGTTTAAGTGATCTGGCCAACATCTTCCCAGCTTTATCTCCCTGCTCATAATATCTTTGGCGTAACCGTAGTGCTCTTTTCTGTTGTTCATGCTGTAGAAAAACATTAAACTCTGATCTGATTTGATTAAGGCGAGCTTTGAGGTCGGCATTCTTAGGATATTTTTTGTGTTCTTGTTCTAGTTGTTTAAGGTCTCCTAGTATAGTATCAAACCTTACTCTGTGTTGTCTAATTATATTAGCCTTATGTTTCAGAAACACTCCCCTCATTACACACTTATGTGCCTCCCATATGTTGCTCCATGTCACGTCTGGAGTGTCATTGATTTGGAAGTATTCTGACAATGTTTTCTCAATGTCTGGTTGTATCAGAGGAAGGTCTAATATACTGTCATCTAACCTCCATATGAATGGGGCGATTGGAGAGTCTGGCCATTCTATCTGGCATGTCACAGGTGCATGATCCGACCAGGTGGTGGGGTGTATGGAGGTATGTTTGATAAGTGTGAGGCCTAGGGAGTCGGTGAAGATATAGTCAAGTCTTGAATAAACTCCATGTGGATTAGAGTAGAATGTGTAGTCTCTAACCGAGGGGTGAAAGGTACGCCATACGTCGTGCAGAGCCAATGTACTTAGTTGACTATTGATATGGCTAATGTCTTTTTTGGATATGCTAGATGTGCCACTTGATGTGTCTATGTCTGGGTGGAGTGGGACATTAAGATCACCTCCCATGAATGTCACCCCCTTCAGGTTGTCCAGGATTTTCCCTGATAGTGTGCGCATGAATGAAGATTGTGCTCTATTTGGGAAGTATACATTAATAATTGTGATTGGTCGCCCATGTAGGAGGCCAGTCAGAATGAGTACCCTGCCCTCTGTGTCTTTTTCTATGTTTGTTACTTTTAGTGGGATATTTTGCCTAATGAGTATACCAACCCCAGCTTTCTTCGCTGGGCCAGATGAGAAATAAGCGGTGGGGTATGAGCGATTAAACCATTTTGGTTCAGACCCTCTTTTGAAATGTGTTTCCTGGATTAGGATAATGTCCCCTTTTAATCTGTTTAGATCATGTGTTATAATGGATCTTTTCTGAGGGACGTTGAACCCTTTGACATTGACTGTTATTATATTTATTGTGTGGGTTTTTGATGATGGAGTCATAATTAGTTTGTAGCCTACGGGTAAGGTGAGTTGTGAGCTGCGAGCTTACCGTCAGTGCTGATCCCCCAACCCCTGTCGTCCAGTTGGTCGTTACGGCTATCAGTCAGATAGGACTATGTGTGCTATCTACGGGTTGGTAGAGGGAAAAGGTTAGGATTGGAATAAAATAAGAAGTTATCAACAATAGTTTTATAAATAGATATCAGTTTGAGCAAATTGAGTACACAGCGGTTATTATATACTAAACCAAACAATGAACTAGAAAGTTTAACCCTTAGTGTACTAGCTGAGGGAAGGGGCCCTCTTCCCTGGGGGTGACTAGTAAGAGTATTTAAAGTTAGGTTATGTGCTTCATGCTAATGCCTGAAGTTTTGGCATGTAGGGTGGTTTCAAATGTAACATATAATTATTTTTTTTTATTTTTATTTTTTTTTCTTCAGCGGGAAGCAATCTATAGGAGAAGATTGAATTATCGATGAAGCTGAGTTAGGAACCTATATACAGATCTAAAGCCTACTACAGATCCAAACACATAAATTCTGGATATTATGAAAAATTCTTAATTAACATTATTAAGCATCATTAACTTGTACACAATTGTAATTTAACTACTAGTGGAATTATGTGCTTTATGCCAGTGCCTGAAGCTTTGGCATGTAGGGGGTCTCGAGTTAACCATATAATTTTTTTTTTTTTTTTTTTCATGAGAATCAATCTATATGAAAAGGTTGAATAATCAAATATACTGGTTTAGGAACCTATATACAGATCTAAAATCCTCTTCTGGTCTAAACACATCAATTCTGGATATTCTGACAAATTCTGAAATAACATTATTAAACATCATTAACGTGTAAACAGTCGTAATTTAACTACTCATCTGTTCCGTAGATGTTGAGGTGTGCAGTTTTCCCCCAGGATTAGCTGTGGTAATGTCCATTTGGAGGATAGAACAGGATGACCTGAACAAACAACAATGAGAGAAAAAGAAAAAAGGAGCATGTCTATGAAACCGTATCTTGAGGTTCTATGATGGAAGAGGGGGGTAGTCTCGAACTGTCTTTATAAGTTGATATAGGTGGTCTTCTGTTTCTTTGTTGTTGTGGTAGATCTGTTGGTATCGGGATCTTTATTTGTAGTGTTTCACAGAATGATGGGATTTCTTCTAGGGTGCGTAGTGATGCTGATTTATCGCCTTTTGTGGCCGTGAGGCTTACAGGGAACCCCCACCTGTAGGGGATCTTTTGGGCTCTCAGTACTGAGGTCACGAATTGCAAGTCCCTGCGTTTCTGCAAGGTAACTGGACTTAGATCCGAGAAGATTTGGATGACAATACCTGCGTGTGTAATCTGGTTTTTCTGGCGTGAATGTCTTAAAATCTCCTCTTTTTCTGCATAGTTGAGTATTTTCACTATAATATCTCTCGGAGGTGCTTTTGCAGGTGGTTTGGCTCTTAGGGCTCTGTGAGCCCGTTCAATAGTAACATCAGGGGCTGCGTTCATTCCTTTCACGGTTCTGAAGAGGTCCTGTAGGTAACCTGGGATTGCAGGGGGGTGGATGCTTTCTGGGACCCCCCTTATCCTCAAATTGTTGCGGCGACCTCTATTGTCAAGGTCCTCCACCTTCTCCATGAGGTTGTGTATAACTTCCTCTTGATCATATGAGAGCTGGGATAAGTGTTGTATGTCCTGAGTCGCAACGTTATGTCCTTCCTCCAGGGTTGATAGTTTACGTTCTACTCTTTTAATGTCCTTTTTCATCTCATTAAACATTTCTTTCATATCAGACATTGCAGATTTAATGTCATCTTTAGTTGCTAGATGTTGTAAGTCTGCTTTGGTGATTTCACAGGAGGAACTGTCAGTCTGCATTTCCCAGTTGTGTGTTGTCTTAAGTGCCAACTCAGTAGTGTCTGAGGATTCAGATACTGTGCTTTCTAGAGGCTTCATATGATTAATTTTTTTTGCTTTGGCTGGAGTATCTAGTTTAGTATGTTTTTTAGCTGGCATAACCAAGGCAGTATGGTCAAAAGTTCTCGCCTGTGGATATAGTTATCAGAGTATGTCCCTCACACCAGCTATTCACTTGCGTTTGGATAATTTACAAAGTTCCTCGTTGCACTTTAGGGATTATGTGTTAAAGTTTTATGTTGTTTGGAGCTTTGCTAATCTTTACTCTCCAATGTTTATCAAGACTATCACTGCAGTGTACACTTTTAATAGTGATGTTGATGCTTGTGGGGGTTAAGTGGTGATTTTTGTTGCTCCACGTGGTCTGTGCAAACTATGTCTCTGCTGCAAGTCTCAATCACAGTGATCTGCTTTTTCCTTTATTTCCCCCTGTTTCCCCAGGTCACTCTACTGTGAAATAATTTATTTATCTTCCGTTTGTATATTATCCCCTGTAACAGTGACCAGTCTTCTTTCCTGCCTTTGGACAGAACTTTAGGCTGCAGGATTGTGTGCTGATTATGTTGTGCTTTGAGGTGTAATGGAGTATGGCTGCGTTGTTTGTTATGGCGCCATGCGCCGGGTCTGATCTCACCTCTCTTCTCTGCAGCGTGTTTTCCAGTGGGGATCGGGTAGCGGGTCTTTCCGCTCCGTTAATCTGTGGCGTGTATCTCTCCCTCTATTCCCGCTGATACCTGTCACTGAGCTCCCCAGTGCCTCCTGCTCCGCTCCTAAGCACTGTGGGTGCGTTGTCAGTTCAGGCCGCAAATCTCCTCTGCCCCTCCGTTGTTAGTGCCGTCGCTCATCATCTTGTTAAATGAGGCCAATCTGAATCCCTGTGATCTCCTCCACCTCTGCCTGCATTAGAATGCCTTTGCCCCCTGCATGTTTATTAACTAGTGCCCCACTAGGGAAAAAGGGCCCAGGAGCTGCACTAACAAGCGGCCATTACACAGTGCGGCCAAGCTCCGCCCAGTTCATATTTCTTTTATTGCAAATATATTTCAAAAATGTTCATGGATATTAACTAAATAAAAGAGTCCAGGTATTTATATTAATTGTATGGTCTAGTAGATGCATGGTTGATTAGGGTTTCTATTTTTTTTTGTATTGTGTTTATAACCCTGCCATAAACTGATATATATTATTTGGATAGCACTACTAAGATTTTCATAAATATACTGACAGTATATATATATATATATATATATATACACATGCTGCTGACATGGGCCTAAATATGTCAGCAGCATTCTCTCATGCTTGAATAATTTTTTCATTGTTTTTTTGTGTTACCTACGTATTTTAAGATGTGTTTGACATAATACATTTTTCTATTTTTAAATCGCTATTGCACTTCTGCTGAAGTTTTTTTTTTTTGCTGCTGTATATGTATATATAGTGTGTGTGTATATATATATATATATATATATATCCAAAGGCAAAAAAGGCACTCACTGTTCATAATAAAATGTAACTTTTAATAAGCCAAGTTTAAAACGACATAACGTTTCGGTGTTCACATAACACCTTTGTCAAATGTCAAAAATAGTTATAGACAACTTAATGCCCAACCACTCACCTATCATACCTTAACACCCATTACCTTAAATACAGTTTCGCTTGGCGCTCCTGTACGCTGATCTACCCTGTGCGCAATGACGTCATGACGTTGCTGCGTCACGTAACGTGACCACATGGTGTCACGTCGCCCAGTCAAGCTGCCATAGCAACCGGTATACAATACCACCGTGGCTATATCGGGCTAATAGATCCCGATTCCAAAAGTGAATGGGCATAACAGCCCATCAATAACGTACTAGGCACTATACATTGGTCTGTAGTTACCAACCACAGCAACACATGTTGCTCACAGTGAAGATCATGTGACAGGGACGCAAATCATTAAAAATTATAATCCCATGTAATTACAGTTTAAAAAACGATCAATCATGGATAGCAGGGACATATGAGCGATGCATTGGTCTAGTAACAGCAAATCTACATGGATTGAATCAGAACCAATCCAATTCATCTGCCTAAGATATGTATCTCCCCCACTATTTTTTCTGCATTCTAACCATATTAATTCTTGCCTCCTGGAGCATGATCAGAAACCCGTAAGGACCCACTAGGATGAAAATCCATGTGAATAGTTCTGGGTGACTTAGTATGCATCCATTATTGGTAGGTACTGTTGAAGATTTATTTATTGTAGAACGGTCCAAAGTCAAGGACAGTATTCAGCCCCCTAGGGACCAGAGTGTCCAGCGTATGGATCCATTTCGTTTCCACTTGTAGCAACCGGTTGTCCCTGTCACCACCCCTTCTTAATGGTTGTACATGGTCGATTAACATTGACCTCAGGCTTGATAGGCTATGATTACATTCAGCAAAGTGCCTGGCGACCGGTTGTTCCGATTCCCCCTTTTTTAATGCCTCACGTATTGCACAGCGGTGGTTAGCCATCCTGTCCCTGAAACTTGTTATGGTTTTACCAATATAAACCAGAGAACATGGACAGACTAACATATAGATGACATATGTACTAGTGCATGTTAGTCTGTGACGGATGGTAAATCGTCTATTCGTATGCGGATGCTGGAATGTCTGGCCCCTCATCATGGTATTGCAAGTAGTACAATTACCACATGTGTAGCATCCATTCTTGGACGTCTTCAGCCAGTTATCCTTCTGGTAGCATCTGACCGGATCAGTCTTCACCAGTACATCACGCAAATTTTCAGCCCTGCGGTACACCATCCTAGGTGGTTGCATTCTGTTAAAAGGGAGAGTTGGATCCGTTTCCAGGATCGGCCAATTTTTCTGAGCCGATTTCCTAAGTATGTCGCTAGTTGGAGTATAAGTGTTCACGAAATTAAGCCTTTCAGTATCCGTTTTAGGCTTATCATGTCCTTTACACTTGGGGTCTTTTAACAATTCCTCCTTGACTTTTCTGACTGTTCCTTTGTCATAGCCTCTTGCTACTAACTTGTCTTCCATAGTGGTTAGTTGATCAATCATAGTGGGTACCTCACTATTATTACGAATGACCCGCATCAGCTGAGAGGTGATAATCCCCATTTTCTGATGTCTGGGATGGAAACTCCTTGCTTCTAACAAAGAATTACGATCGGTTGGCTTCGTATATAACGAAGTGCCAAATGAGCAACCATCCTCAGACATAATTTTATATATGTTAAGATCCAGGAAATGTATGGTCTCATTACTAAATTCTAACTTGAACCTTATGGGACTGTCCATGGTGTTCAAACATGTCACCCACTCCTGTAGTTCCTCTTTGCTACCCCCCCATACCAGAAGGACATCATCGATGTACCGTACATAATATCTGATATGGAGATGAGCAAATGGTCTCATTAGAGTCTGTTCGTACCAGGCCATATATAGATTGGCATATGTGGGTGCCATGTTTGAACCCATGGCCGTCCCTGACACCTGCAAAAAGTAACCATTCTCGAACTTAAAAAAGTTTTTCTCTAAGCACATGGTAAGTAGTTCGCACAGGAATTCAATAGGAGGACCCTCATAAAGGGGGTTCCCAGTCACCATGGACCTGACAGCCGCCACACACCCCCCCCCATGGGGAATAGAGGTGTAGAGGCTGTCCACATCCATGGTAACCAGGATATCCTCCTCCTGTAATGTGGTATAGTCCCTTAGGACATTCAATAAACTCGGTGAATCCTGCAAATATGCTGGTGTTCCTTTAACCACCGGTTGAAGGTAGAAGTCTATATAGATGGCCAAATTGGATAGTAAGGAGTCCCTGGCTCTGTGATTTAGTGGCCTCAATCTCTATTTTAATCTTATGTTCAAGTCTACAGACCTCTTCTATGAACATAAGATTAAAATAGAGATTGAGGCCACTAAATCACAGAGCTACCATGTTTTGTCGGATGATAAAACCCAGGACTGGGTAACTAAACTTGATACTATGATTGCTAAGTACAGAGGTGAGTTGGTCGCATTTAAAAACAAAAAATTGAACACAGTTGAGAATGACTACAGGGATAGACGTCTATATAGGTGGTTATATGGCAAGGAGGATCCCCCTATGAGATCAAGGCGTAGAAACCCACGGGTACGCAATAATCTTAGCCTTGTTGACACCAGTGGTGACTCATCAGACAATGAAAGGAACACGGGTGATATTGGCAATAGTGAGGGACTTACATCTAGTCAGTCACAGTCTTTTTCTGGGGTTGCTACCAGATCAGCGGCGAAACCACCGCTGACCGGAAATTTAAAAGACACAGACGCACGCACGTCAGGCGAGGCAAACACAAATCGCAAAAAACAGCCCAAAAAGAAGTGAATATAGTCTATAATTTAAGCAGTCAGTCTTTGAATGATGTGGAAATCTCAGTTTTGAATTGTGGGTTATCCTTTATTCCCACGCCTAGATGTGATAGATTTGACACCATTGTAGATATCCACAAGTTACAAAGACAGCTCAAGCTAAAAGACCACTTTAAAAATGATACTCAAGGTGTGATAACCAAGTTCAAAAAACCATCAACATTTGAACCTGTAAACACACATCCCTCCATTAAGAATTTCACCAGAGTGGTATGTAATGAGATTCCCGACAAACTTCCTTTTCCCACTTATCCAAATTTAAATGGCGATGAGAGGTATGCTATTAAATCACTTAGCAATGATAATAGCATCATTATCCGCCCAGCAGATAAAGGCGGGTCAATAGTCCTACAGGATTATGTTGACTATAGGGCAGAAGCTTACAGACAGTTGTCTGACCATAGTGTATATGTTAAACTTTCGGGGAATCCAGGCAGAACATTTAAGAAACACATTGATGAATGCCTCTACAGAGGTCATGAAGCAGGGCTACTGACAGAACAGGAACTCGAGTTTCTAATCAATGATCACCCTAGAACACCGGTCCTATATCTCCTGCCAAAAGTACATAAGACTTTGGACCATCCCCCTGGCAGACCAATTGTGTCTGCCAGGGACTCCTTACTATCCAATTTGGCCATCTATATAGACTTCTACCTTCAACCGGTGGTTAAAGGAACACCAGCATATTTGCAGGATTCACCGAGTTTATTGAATGTCCTAAGGGACTATACCACATTACAGGAGGAGGATATCCTGGTTACCATGGATGTGGACAGCCTCTACACCTCTATTCCCCATGGGGGGGGGGGTGGCGGCTGTCAGGTCCATGGTGACTGGGAACCCCCTTTATGAGGGTCCTCCTATTGAATTCCTGTGCGAACTACTTACCATGTGCTTAGAGAAAAACTTTTTTAAGTTCGAGAATGGTTACTTTTTGCAGGTGTCAGGGACGGCCATGGGTTCAAACATGGCACCCACATATGCCAATCTATATATGGCCTGGTACGAACAGACTCTAATGAGACCATTTGCTCATCCCCATATCAGATATTATGTACGGTACATCGATGATGTCCTTCTGGTATGGGGGGGTAGCAAAGAGGAACTACAGGAGTAGGTGACATGTTTGAGCACCATGGACAGTCCCATAAGGTTCAAGTTAGAATTTAGTAATGAGACCATACATTTCCTGGATCTTAACATATATAAAATTATGTCTGAGGATGGTTGCTCATTTGGCACTTCGTTATATACGAAGCCAACCGATCGTAATTCTTTGTTAGAAGCAAGGAGTTTCCATCCCAGACATCAGAAAATGGGGATTATCACCTCTCAGCTGATGCGGGTCATTCGTAATAATAGTGAGGTACCCACTATGATTGATCAACTAACCACTATGGAAGACAAGTTAGTAGCAAGAGGCTATGACAAAGGAACAGTCAGAAAAGTCAAGGAGGAATTGTTAAAAGACCCCAAGTGTAAAGGACATGATAAGCCTAAAACGGATACTGAAAGGCTTAATTTCGTGACCACTTATACTCCAACTAGTGACATACTTAGGAAATCGGCTCAGAAAAATTGGCCGATCCTGGAAACGGATCCAACTCTCCCTTTTAACAGAATGCAACCACCTAGGATGGTGTACCGCAGGGCTGAAAATTTGCGTGATGTACTGGTGAAGACTGATCCGGTCAGATGCTACCAGAAGGATAACTGGCTGAAGACGTCCAAGAATGGATGCTACACATGTGGTAATTGTACTACTTGCAATACCATGATGAGGGGCCAGACATTCCAGCATCCGCATACGAATAGGCGATTTACCATCCGTCACAGACTAACATGCACTAGTACATATGTCATCTATATGTTAGTCTGTCCATGTTCTCTGGTTTATATTGGTAAAACCATAACAAGTTTCAGGGACAGGATGGCTAACCACCGCTGTGCAATACGTGAGGCATTAAAAAAGGGGGAATCGGAACAACCGGTCGCCAGGCACTTTGCTGAATGTAATCATAGCCTATCAAGCCTGAGGTCAATGTTAATCGACCATGTACCACCATTAAGAAGGGGTGGTGACAGGGACAACCGGTTGCTACAAGTGGAAACGAAATGGATCCATACGCTGGACACTCTGGTCCCTAGGGGGCTGAATACTGTCCTTGACTTTGGACCGTTCTACAATAAATAAATCTTCAACAGTACCTACCAATAATGGATGCATACTAAGTCACCCAGAACTATTCACATGGATTTTCATCCTAGTGGGTCCTTACGGGTTTCTGATCATGCTCCAGGAGGCAAGAATTAATATGGTTAGAATGCAGAAAAAATAGTGGGGGAGATACATATCTTAGGCAGATGAATTGGATTGGTTATGATTCAATCCATGTAGATTTGCTGTTACTAGACCAATGCATCGCTCATATGTCCCTGCTATCCATGATTGATCGTTTTTTAAACTGTAATTACATGGGATTATAATTTTTAATGATTTGCGCCCCTGTCACATGATCTTCACTGTGAGCAACATGTGTTGCTGTGGTTGGTAACTACAGACCAATGTATAGTGCCTAGTACGTTATTGATGGGCTGTTATGCCCATTCACTTTTGGAATCGGGATCTATTAGCCCGATATAGCCACGGTGGTATTGTATACCAGTTGCTATGGCAGCTTGACTGGGCGACGTGACACCATGTGGTCACGTTACGTGACGCAGCAACGTCATGACGTCATTGCGCACAGGGTAGATCAGCGTACAGGAACGCCAAGCGAAACTGTATTTAAGGTAATGGGTGTTAAGGTATGATAGGTGAGTGGTTGGGCATTAAGTTGTCTATAACTATTTTTGACATTTGACAAAGGTGTTATGTGAACACCGAAAAGTTATGTCGTTTTAAACTTGGCTTATTAAAAGTTACATTTTATTATGAACAGTGAGTGCCTTTTTTGCCTTTGGATTTATGGACTTTTATTTAAGTGCACCCTGGCTGCTGTATAACCGTTTGATGTGCTGATCTGTTCTTGGGACTTTTTTTATATATATATATATATATATATATATATATATATATATATATATAGTGTATATATGCGTGTCTATATATATATATATATATATATAGTGTATATATGCGTGTCTATATATATATATATATATATATATACATATATATATATATAGTGTGTGTGTGTGTATATAGATAGATAGATAGATAGATAGATAGATAGATAGATAGATAGAATTGGAAATTATATTTTCTTTTTTTTTAGTACATCTTTGTAACATTTTGTAAAAACCAGCAATGGTATGTAATGGGGGGGCGCAAAATTTATCCTCGCCTGTGTGGCCAAAAATCCTAGCATAAGCCCTGTTGCAGTGAATACTTTGCAGATTGACAGGGAATATATTCACATACCTGAAAGTAGAAGAGAGATAGTAGGGTTAGCTTGATGTAGTGTGCATTTCTTCAGCAGATGTCAATAGGCAGCATGGTGTCTTAATAAGCAGCACTGTGGTGAGTACTGAGTATAATATTGTATATCTATAATTATTTATGATTTTTGTTTACTTTGCTGGACTTAGCCTAAAGCAGCAATGTTTAATACTCACATTAAATATTTATTACTCGGATGTCCTTTACTTACAGATCCAGTTAGCTAGTTCATGGCATAAGAGAGTATCTTTCCCTTTAAATTTAAAGTGGCTTAACAATTGCAGCATTTCTTTTAACCAATGATGTTCCACTGTTGTATTTAAAGGGACAGTCTAGTCAAAATTAAACTTTCATGATTCAGATAGGGCATGCCATTTTTTAACAACTTTCCAATTGACTTTAAATTTGATTTGTTCCCTTGGTGGTATTTTTGGAAAGCTAAACCTAGGTAGGCTCAAACTGATTTCTAAATTGTTGAAAACCGCCTCTTAGCTCAGAGCATTTTGAAAGTTTTTCACAGTTAGACAGTACTAGTTCATGTGTGTCATATAGATAAAATTGTGCTCACTCCCGTTGAGTTATTTAAGAG
This sequence comes from Bombina bombina, assembly GCF_027579735.1. Lineage (NCBI taxonomy): Eukaryota > Metazoa > Chordata > Amphibia > Anura > Bombinatoridae > Bombina > Bombina bombina. The sequence goes on from NC_069499.1 coordinate 76,934,872, forward strand.
TCTGCACTGATTGGCTAAACTGCATGTCTGTCAAAAGCACTGAGATAAGGGGCAATCTGCAAAGGCTTAGATACAAAGTAATCACAGAGGTAAAACATATATTAATATAACTGTTGGTTATGCAAAACTGGGGAACGGGTAATAAAGAGATTAACTATCTTTTTAAACAATAACAATTTTGGTGTAGACTGTCCCTTTAAATTAGCAGACAGGTGTATGATCCACAGCTATGATTACGGCTGAATAGCCTAAACATGTTAGCGGATCGTTGCTGCTTGCTACTGTGAACTTTTTGTACCCCATGGATGAATTTTAAATATTTTTGCTAAATAAAGGATTGCTTTTACATTCGACATTGCTCTTTTGAACTTTGTCTCATTTGCTTTACCGGGAAGCAGTGCCGAATTCAATTAGGACCCAGTGTTTGTTTGTGAGCCACTCGTCATCCCGAGATTCAAGGGAGAGGATTGGACGAGCGGGGTCACTTGTTGCCCATCCCGCAGCATGGGACGTCGGACAGATCAAGAGAAGGTCTATGTCTTAGGCCTCTATAGCAGTACCCAGATACTAAAGTGTTTCCAGAGAAGCCGGTGGCTGATAACTGATTCTAGCAAATATAGAAGAGAAACGAAGTCTAAAAAAAAATTGACATCTTTGAAAAGCTCAGCCTTACCACCAGTATACAAAGTACACTTGAAGGTCCCATATTCCTTATCTACTACCGTGTCCTTAAAGGGACACTGAACCCAATTTTTTTCTTTCATAATTCAGATAGAGCATGAAATTTTAAGCAACTTTCTAATTTACTCCTATTATCAAATTTTCTTTATTCTCTTGGTATCTTTATTTGAAATACAAGAATGTAAGTTTAGATGCCGGCCCATTTTTGGTAAACAACCTGGGTTGTCCTTGCTGATTGGTGGATAAATTCATTCCCAATAAAAAAAAATGCTGTCCAGAGTCTGAACCAAAAAAAACTTAGATGCCTTCTTTTTCAAATAAAGATAGCAAGAGAACGAAGAAAAATTAATAATAGGAGTAAATTAGAAAGTTGCTTAAAATTGCATGTTCTATCTGAATCACACAAAAAAAAATTTGGGTTTAGTGTTCCTTTAAGGAGAGCTTTAAATTACTCTCAGGCAGCTCACACAAACAGTAGCAACTAGCAAGCAGGAAGCAGCCGCCCACGTGACCTCCTGCTCAGTTATACATTCTGCATAAATATGTTAGCACACAGAGAAGAGCATAGTTAACCCCGTGTCTACCACAAGGGTTACAGCAAAAAACAAACAGCAGCACCCCCTGGTAGACATGGGGTAGAAATAAATAAAGGAAGCTTTTTTTAAATTATTTTATAAGGGGAGGTAATGTAAGCTATACTTTATTGGAATACGGACTGTACGGTTTCGATAAATCATCATTTAAGCTCAGAGCTCGGGAGGAGCCCCATAGTGTGGCTGGCGCCCTGGGCAACTGGCCACTTCACCCGGCCCTAAAAATGGCCCTGGGTGTATTTCTAGGCATTTGAGGATTGGGAAACTTTGCCCCCTCCTGGGTATATTCCATCAGTAACAAGCTTGTGGACTCTTGGCACCTATATGAATGAAAGAATTATTATTTTAGTTACTGTATATATATATATTTATATTCTATTGATTTTTAGAATATTTTAGTACATATATAATAATTATTTACATTAATTATTAATATTATTTAATATTTACACAACGCACCTTAAGATAACAAGTTCTTCATGTGGGCTTACCTGACACCGCTTTAGACTTACAGTGCGCAAACCAAAGGGCGTTATGCATATTATACATTCCAATGTTCCTCATACAGATAAAAAATGTTTTTTTATATATATATACCTGTATATATATATATATAAATAGTCTATACATATTTCTAAATATACATCTAATATATATACCCGTATTTATCAATATAAATATATATATATATTTTACATATGAACAAGAAAACACAGACCCTTATTTTACTAGCACCCAACTATTTCTGGAAAAATATATGCTTATAGACAATGAAAGATTAAAGAATAAATAATACACATACTATTTGAGAGTGCGTTTTAAAGATTTATATATTGATATCTGCATAACAGTAATACATAAGCATGACCCCTAAATATGAAGAAAGTTCAAAGTCCACAACCCGGGTTGTTAGGTGGAAATTAATGAGCTGGTCCATTCATTTTATAAATGCCTGATTTTTGGCACATTTGTAGTCCCAATGATGGAAAACAACGTTAATGCAGGGACAGCACCAATAATTGTGTAACACTGACACTGTAGCTTTTTAAACTTGTATCTTCGTACACCCAATGCAGATTATAACTGTATCACCAGTAGCAGAAAAAAGTGGCAATTTTTCAATACCACATTAAACTTGCTTTGACAGTTCTGTGTTGCGTGTGGGGATATTATAAGACAGGTACCTGCTTCCTCGGTGTTCCGTCAGTGACGTGTCATGGTTTAATATCTACCTGCTCGTTGTTTCCAATTTTTCTTTTTTCAATTTTCAAACCGGTTTCGGGGATATCACCTTTACTTTCACCTCCGTGCTTGCTTGGCTCTTTCTGTGCATCTGCACGCCTTGACTTGCACTGGAGTATAATTTCGTTAGGAGGTCAGCTTTTTGGACGGTGCACAGCTGCTGCACCGCTCCAAACAAACAAAATTTGCAGCTACGCGCGTTTCACCCGGGGTCCATTCGGGCTTCTTCCGGAAGAAGCCCGAATGGACCCCGGGTGAAATGCGCGTAGCTGCAAATTTTGTTTGTTTGGAGCGGTGCAGCAGCTGTGCACCGTCCAAAAAGCTGACCTCCTAACGAAATTATACTCCAGTGCAAGTCAAGGCGTGCAGATGCACAGAGAGAGCCAAGCAAGCACGGAGGTGAAAGTAAAGGTGATATCCCCGAAACCGGTTTGAAAATTGAAAAAAGAAAAATTGGAAACAACGAGCAGGTAGATATTAAACCATGACACGTCACTGACGGAACACCGAGGAAGCAGGTACCTGTCTTATAATATCCCCACACGCAACACAGAACTGTCAAAGCAAGTTTAATGTGGTATTGAAAAATTGCCACTTTTTTCTGCTACTGGTGATACAGTTATAATCTGCATTGGGTGTACGAAGATACAAGTTTAAAAAGCTACAGTGTCAGTGTTACACAATTATTGGTGCTGTCCCTGCATTAACGTTGTTTTCCATCATTGGGACTACAAATGTGCCAACAATCAGGCATTTATAAAATGAATGGACCAGCTCATTAATTTCCACCTAACAACCCGGGTTGTGGACTTTGAACTTTCTACATATTTAGGGGTCATGCTTATGTATTACTGTTATGCAGATATCAATATATAAATCTTTAAAACGCACTCTCAAATAGTATGTGTATTATTTATTCTTTAATCTTTCATTGTCTATAAGCATATATTTTTCCAGAAATAGTTGGGTGCTAGTAAAATAAGGGTCTGTGTTTTCTTGTTCATATGTATACTAATCAAATACCCTTATCTGTGCACTATACTGAGAAATGTGGTCCTATATAGGACACATGATATTTTATCTCAGTATATTAAACTGTGAAATTGACTAAACTAGTGGTGCTGGCACAAAATTATAAATATATATATATTTATCTATAATAAGTGTTAGGTTTTTTCTTCTTCTCTCTCCATTGAAGTCTATGGGGAGAATAAGTTAATGCAGTTGGGATATCCGAAGTCCTGACATTTTATTTTCAACTTGTAATACGCGCACTAACCCACGTGCACAAAAACTTTATCACACAAGTGAAAAAACACTAAATAGCGTGCCACTTGTAATCTAGCCCATAGTGAATGATTTTTTTTTAATTTATATATATATATATATATATATATATATATATATATACATATATATATAAATGCTTATTTTTATTTAGTAGATAATGTTCTGTACAGGGTGATACATAAACTAGCAAGTTGCTAAGGTCAATAATTGCATACAGAAGTAAACATTATGAAGTTTATGATAAAAGGGAATTTCTAGTTGAAAATTTGTTAGAGCATTTAATTTTAACCCAGTTAAACACATAATTAAAGTCCCACTCCTCAATAAGAAGCAGCCACTGATCTAACTGGTAGCAGGAGTTTCCCAACCCAGCCAATCACTCCAGACCAGCAGCTGCAGCGCTTGCAGTTCCAAGTTGGTTAACCTATGTGCAGTGGGTGCAGTGTCTAATGAATTACAGCATGCAATGTGTGCACTAGAATGTCCTTTTATTTGTAGAAAGTGCCTAATTATAGACAAACAGAATGCTCAAGGGTTAACCCCTCTTGTCTCACCTGTCTCTCGGGGGCCCTGGGATGTGGTCATACTTCATATGTATATACTGTACATATCCGCAGAAGAGGAGGAAGCAGATCAGAGCCAGGACCAGAAGCAGCACAGACCCCCATGTGATAGCAGCCCACAGTGCCATAGTCACTCACTGAAGGGCAGAGAACTCACTGTAACCTTCTCCTGACTCAGTTGGAGCAACAGGGAGGGGTTGGGCTCTGTCTTCTTTCCCTGGGGCCCTGTTTACAATGTTATATTGTCAGTACAAGAGCTCTCCTCTCACTCACCCCTAATGTGATACAGCCCCTTATTGCAGCTCCCACTCCCAGCGAGAGGCTGACTCTTAGTACAGTTCTGAATGCAGAAATACTGGCCCTCCCACACATCACTAGTGTGACACTCCCCTTATAGCAGTAATAAACTGCCTGACAATTCATAAAGAATGTCACTTTACAAAGCCCTGTGTCATGCAAGAGAGAGAGTGTATGTTTGTGTGTTTGTGGTGTATATGTTTGTGTGTTTGTGGTGTAGATGTTTGTGTGTTTGTGGTGCATATGTTTGTGTGTTTGTGGTGTATATGTTTGTGTGTTTGTGGTGTATATGTTTGTGTGTTTGTGGTGCATATGTTTGTGTGTTTGTGGTGTATATGTTTGTGTGTTTGTGGTGCATATGTTTGTGTGTTTGTGGTGTATATGTTTGTGTGTTTGTTGTGTATATGTTTGTGTGTTTGTGGTGTATATGTTTGTGTGTTTGTGGTGTATATGTTTGTGTGTTTGTGGTGCATATGTTTGTGTGTTGTGAGTGTTGTGTTGTGTACATGTATGAGTGCTTGTGTATGTGTAGAATGTGGTATGTGTGTAGTGTGTGATGTGTACATGTATGTGTGTTTGTGTGCATGCAGTGTTTGTGGTGTTTGTGTAGTGTGTGTGTGTGGGGAGTTTGTTGTATGGTGTGTGTGTGTACACAATGTATGTGTGTGTGCATGGTGTGTGTGTGTTTGTGGTATGGTGTGTGTTTGTGTGTGTACATGTATGTGTGTGTGTGTGCAGAGTGAAGTATGTGTGTAGTGTGTGTGTGGAGTGTACATGTGTGTTTGTGTACATACAGTGTTTGTGTAGTGTGTTTGTGGCATGGTATATGTTTGTGTGTGTTCGTGCAGAGTGTGGCATGTACATGTTTGTTTGTGTGCATGCAGTGTGTGTGTGTGGTGTTTGTGTACAGTGTTTTTGTGACATGGTGTGTGTTTGTGTGTATGTCTGAGTGTAGTATGTGTGTAGTGTGTGTGTGTACATGAATGTGTCTGTGTGGAGTCAGTGTGTGTGTGTGTATACATGTATGTTTGTGTGTGTGGTGTGTGTATGTGGTATGGTGTGTGTTTGTGGTGTGTACATGTAATTGTGTGTGCTTGTGTGCGTGCAGAGTGTGGTATGTGTGTAGTGTGTGTTTGTGATGTGTGTGAGATGTGCACACGTATGTGAGTTTGGCACAAACTAAACCAAAAAAGACAAAATTTGCTTTTTTGTGAGTATCAATCTTTTAAAGGGTACACGGGCACAAATTACAAGATTCTAGGTACTCACAAAAGTGGCAGCGCTATTTTTTGGTGATAGGAGCCAGCTGAGGAATCGCAGTGCCTCAGCTCACTGATCCAATGTTACAGGATATTCTCCACTCCCAAACCATGCAGGCAGTCTTATTACATGAATGGCAAGGCACTGGTAATATTAAATTAAACTTTATTCTATAGATAAAAACATCAATTTAAAAATGCACTGGAATGTGCAATACATACTACGCGCTTCTTGGCTTTACCACCGTTTCATCAGACATGTTTTCCTATCATTCCAGTATCTAATTATACACATCTTTAGCTAATTAAAACAATTAAAAAGATGTAATCTAATCACCAATCGTGTAGTTATGACAACGTAAACATACACAATTATAATTATTTGTAATATAAAAAGCTTCAGATCGATAATATACCCCAGAGAAACTCTGCCACACTTTGTGCAAAAAATATAATCCGTGCAATATCTCTAAAAACATTTGTAAATATAATATTAGTATTGCACAATCTGTTGCAGATTCCCACCTTTCAGGCAGCATCTCTACCAGGAATATCCCAAATCTATTATCACCTTCAAGTAATAAGATCAACTAATAAACTGCTGATAATTCTGTCTGCATTACTAGTCCAAACTGATGGAACAAAACTTCCGCAAACCTGTACCGCTCACATTAGGCTGTGAGAGCATACACGAGCCAATAGCAACTCAAGTGTTTGTGTTGGGACCTCACATCCCCATAGTCTCCATTAAAGGGATACTAAACCCAATTTTTTTCTAAATTTAATAACATAAAATTTAATAACAGCTTTGGAATGAAGCAATATGAATTTATTATTTACTATAAAATGTAATGGTTTAAACAAGAATCAAATGTCCCTTAATTTAAACATGAGATAACATCCTCAAAATGTTAACTCACTTTTTAAACAGGTATAATACCTGCTTAAAAATGATTAGGAGGGTTTATACTAGAATTTAAAAACATGTACAGTATATAATCTCTAATTTATTATCCAGAGAAAAGATATTCTATCTGTAAGGTGGTTTATACAAACTTTTCTCACATTGGCAAAAACTGACCACATGATCACTGATACATAAACGTACCTAAATGAGAACTTTTATACACAAACTACTTGAAAGAGAACTGATGTTAACAAATTATGATTGGTTGAATATGTTAAGATGCAGATGAGTGATTGGTTTTAGATGGTAAATGTATTACACTATAATATTTAAATATTGAAGAATATAAACGTTTAAAATACAGGAAACATTACGAACCATTATGGAAGGATATACAGTGATTTCTTTATATTCTATATTTTTTAGTTGTTTTTTTTTTAATTCATTTCATTTAACTCTTTTGGTTAAGGTCGAGACTCCCTTATTTTAAACATGAGGATTAACTCTCTCATTATGTAAAAGCAGGTTATACACCTATTTGGTAACGAGTAGGAGGAGTTAAACAATGGTATAAAAACACAGAGGTTGAAGAAAGCATATAGCTTTTTTGATTGCTACTTGAATAGTTCTTGAGAAAGGCATTTAGTTGAAACCGGTTGAGCATTTTTATGTCAAGAATTTTTATTGTACCAACTTTTTAATGGTCTCAGAATTCTCAGAATACACTCAGGGTAAAGAACGATACATATATAATTTATATAATTTAACTAAAGAAGAGTTCAAAACACTACAACCTTTATAAAAAAAAGAGAGAGAAGATATAGGGGCCGAATTATCAAACTCCGAATGGAGCTTGATACCCCAGTTTCCGAGCGAGCCTTTAGGCTCAGCGGAAACAGTAGTTATGAAGCAGCGGTCTAATGACCACTGCTCAATAACGTCTCCGCCTGCTCTGAGGCTGTGGACATCAATCCGCCTGATCCTATATGATCAGGCTAATTGACACCCCCTGCTAGTGGCCGATTGGTCGTGAATCTGCAGGGGGCGGCATTGAACAAGCAGTGCAGATTGCAGGGAGGACTCAGCGCCAAGGAGAAGTTTACACCTTTAGCTCTGTACAAAGGTTATCTAGTTAACCAGGAAAAAGGATTGGAAGTAGAAAGGTGTGCAGAGCGCCTAAATAAAAGGCTGAGGTGTCTTTTGAGTATGATGTGATCCCTAATGTAACACTCTACTTATGTCGCTATATCTGGTGTGATGGACCACTATACCAGATGACGTGAGGTACCTAAATAGTTGGTCTATTGTATTTATGTATTCTTGTGCAGTGGTATCAGATATAAAAGTACAGTTTAATATGACATTACATCAGATTAAAAACATCAGGTTAAAAGCAGATTTAAAAATCATGGATCCATGAATGCATCAAATAGAATAAATCAATAATACATAATAAACAGTGTCTGGATAGTATGCTTTGGTAAATAAAGCTTTGATATTATATCCAATGTCAAAAGTGACAAAATATAAAAAATAAAAATATAAACATTGAATAAATGGATAACAAAAAATGTGTAGAAACAAAAGAAAAATACCAAATCTACTTATCCAAATAGGTAAGGCTGCTAATAACAGTGCTGTAATTATGGGAGATTTTAACTACCCTGATATAAACTGGGCCAATGAAACTAGTAATTCAGCTTAGGGGGATAGATTTTTAAATGTTCTCAGGGATAACTTCTTGTCATAATTAATAGAGGAGCCAACTAGGAGTAAAGCTATATTGGATTTAGTGCTATCAAACAATACAGATATAATATCAAACATAGAAGTTAAAGAACATTTGGGTAACAGTGATCATAACATGGTCACATTTGAAATCTCTTTTCATATGCAATGTTTTAAAGGCTTAACTAAGACTTTTAATTTCAAGAAAGCAAAATTCAACGATTTAAGGAAATCATTAAATAATATAAATTGGGACAATGTATTTTCTAATAAAAATACAGAGGATAAATGGATAATATTTAAAAATGTGTTAAATAAATATACATATCAATACATACCATATGGTTATAAAAATAAAAATAAAAAAACTAAGCCGTTATGGCTAAATAAAAATGTGTTAAGACAAATTTGGAAAAAACGTAGGGCATTTAAATTATTAAAAGAAAATAGTACAGACTCAGCATACAATATTTATAAGGAATGTAACAAAGCATGCAAAAAAAGCAATCAAATTAGCCAAAATTGAAAATTAAAAATTAATTGCCAAGGATTCTAAGTCTAACCCTAAAAGGTTCTTTAAGTACATAAATAGCAAAAAATCTAAGAAGGATAATATAGGTACATTAAAATGTGTGGAGGGTAGCATGATAAATAATGACAGGGAGAAGGCTGAGGTACTAAACCAGTTTTTTTCTTCAGTATACACAAGAGAGGAACCATTGAATGATACTTTGGAACAGAATAGAACATGCCAGTCCATACCACTAACTGGGTTTTGTTTAGAGGATATCAGGAAAAAACTAAAAAATATTAAGGTAAATAAAACTCCAGGCCCAGATGGAATACACCCAAGGGTGTTAAGTGAACTTAGCACTGTTATAGACAAACCTTTACTCTTAATTTTTCAAGACTCATTATCCTCAGGCATGGTACCCCAGGATTGGCGTAAAGCTGATGTGGTGCCACTCTTCAAAAAGGGAAGCAGGGATGATCCAGGAAGCTATAGACCAGTTAGTCTGACATCAATAGTGGGGAAGATATTTGAAGGGATTATGAGGGATTATATTGATGAGCATATTTGTGTAAACAAGATTATGAGTTCTAATCAGCATGGCTTTAGGAGAAATAGATCATGTCAAACTAATCTAATTAGATTCTACGAGGAAGTAAGTAAAAATATAGATAAAGGGGAATCAGTTGATGTGATATACTTAGATTTTGCAAAGGCATTTGATACAGTGCCACATGAGAGATTGATGCACAAAATTAAGGGACTGGGAATAGCTGAAAATGTTAGCTCATGGATAAATAACTGGATAAAAGATAGGGAGCAACGAGTAGTAGTAAATGGATCATACTCAGATTGGACAAAGGTAATCAGTGGCGTCCCCCAGGGATCAGTACTGGGCCCTGTTCTTTTTAATATTTTTATAAATGACTTGGAGCAAGGATTAAATAGCGACATCTCTATTTTTGCAGATGATACTAAGTTAAGTAAGGTAATTAGGTCAGAGCAGGACGAACTCTCTTTACAAAGGGATTTGCTAAAATTAGAACTATGGGCAAGTGAATGGAAAATGAGATTTAATACGGAAAAATGTAAGGTTCTACATTTTGGAAGTAAAAATAAGCAGGCTACGTATTTTTTAAATGGGACAAGACTTAGCCAAACACAGGAGGAAAGGGATTTGGGAGTAGTAATAGATAACAAGCTAAAGATGAGTGCACAATGCAGGGCAGCGGCTTCAAAGGCTAATAAGATACTAGCATGTATTAAAAGAGGCATTGATTCAAGGGAGGAAAGCATAATTCTGTCATTATATAAAGCCCTGGTAAGACCTCTCCTTGAGTTTGGAGTGCAGTTCTGGGGACCGATTGCTAAAAAAGATATTGCAGAACTAGAAAAAGTTCAGAGAAGGGCCATAAAGCTAATAAGGAGATTGGAGAAATTAACCTATGAGGAGAGGCTAGCCAAACTGGGTCTGTTCTCTTTAGAAAAAAGGCGCTTGAGAGGTGACATGATTACTTTATATAAATATATTCAAGGCCCATATACAGAGATGGCAGAAGCTCTTTTTATTCCAAGAAAATTGTTTCTGACAAGAGGTCATAATTTAAGGTTGGAGGAAAGGAGATTTAATCTCCTGCAACGGAAACGTTTTTTCACTGTAAGAGCAATAAAATTGTGGAACTCATTACCAAAGGAGGTAGTGAATGCCAATACCATAGATTCATTTAAAAATAGTCTGGATAAATTTCTGTATATAAACAAAATTCATGGATATGATTGCTAGTATTAAATGGGTCACATTTTAATGGGGTTATTTAAGCTTAACTGGAGCTTTTTGTAAGTATTTTAGATTTGTATAGGTTGAACTCGATGGACTTCAGTCTTTTTTCAACCTTATCTACTATGTGTGTACTATGTGTATCAAGTCAATATGTTGATAAAGGTGATGAAAATGTATAAAACATTGTATCAAACTTGTTTCTTGGTGGTGAGAATCCTTGTGGTGTATCTGGGGTTCAGAGGGCCTTTAAATCCTCTCTAGAAATCCTGAGTGTCCTGTGAAGTTAAAAAAATAGATAGTGCAGGTTGTCTTTAAAAATAATGTTACTATCAGAAATGTGCTTACCAGCTAGAAGTCAACGTGTTTCGGCCTAATAAAACTTTAACTTCACAGTACTTCACAGGATTTCTAGAGAGGATTTAAAGGCCCTCTGGACCCGGATACACCACGAGGATTCTCACCACTAAGAAACAAGTTTGATACAATGTTTTATACATTTTCATCACTTTTATCAACATATTGGCTTGATTTGGTATTTTTCTTTTGTTTCTACACATTTTTTGGCATCCATTTATTCAATGTTTATATTTTTATTTTTTATATTTTGTCACTTTTGACATTTTTACATTTTTCATATTTTCTCATACTTTTTCATATATTTTTGACTAGTCTTTTTTGCACAGGTTGCATATATTTGCACAAGAGTTTATTGACACAATTTATAATCAGTCACTCGTAGGATTGAGAAATTGGAAAATGTCTGTGCCTACCTTTGACAATAAGACATTTCAGTGACTCTATTCACAGAGATTAACTTTTTTTAGCAACTGTATTCACAGAGATTAACTGTAGTGGCCACTGCTGACACATTGAAATATTGGATATAATACCAAAGCTTTATTTACCAAAGCATACTATCCAGACACTGTTTATTATGTATTATTGATTTATTCTATTTGATGCATTCATGGATCCATGATTTTTAAATCTGCTTTTAACCTGATGTTTTTAATCTGATGTAATGTCATATTAAACTGTACTTTTATATCTGATACCACTGCACAAGAATATATAAATACAATAGACCAACTATTTAGGTACCTCACGTCATCTGGTATAGTGTTCCATCACACCAGATATAGCGACATAAGTAGAGTGTTACATTAGGGATCACATCATACTCAAAAGACACCTCAGCCTTTTATTTAGGCGATCTGCACACCTTTCTACTTGCACAAGCAGTTCACAAGAAATGCTTGTGCAATGATAAATGATGACAGCGTATGCTGTCTGTATTTATCTATGTGCCTCGGACATGATAAATTGTACCATGTCCGTCCGCATGTTAATAAATCGGCCCCATAGTAATTAAGGAGGCAGACAAAGGAGGTGGGTTTGTAATAATAAGTAAGGAATAATATATTTAAGAATCCCAAAGAATTCTAAATGATGATAACACCTATAAAACTTAAAGAGAAATCCTAAAAAGATTTTTTATAAAATATTGTAGAATATATTAAACATCTATTTAAATAAAGAAATTATACTGAAAATAGAATATGATTTCCTACTACAGAAGGATTCCATAACTCCCATATTTTATTTTTTACCAAAGGTACATAAAAATCATATTAAACCACCAGGGAGACCAATAATAAGTGGAATAAACTCCTTAACCTCTAATTTATCAGCATTTATAGACCTGAAAGACACTAGACATTTGTTACAAATATTAAGTGAAAATAAGTGGGAAAAAGACTATATCTGGATCACCCTTGATGTAACATCTCTCTACACAGTAATAGAACATCAAAAGGGGTTACATCCAATACAATGGAAATTGTCTCAAGATCCACTACTAAACAACAACAAACTGAATTTATATTGGAAGCGATTCAATTCATTTTAGAACATAATTTTTTCTGGTTTAGTAACAATTATTATTTGCAAATATGTGATACAGCCATGGGCACCACGTTTGCACCAAGTTATGCCAACATCTTTATGGACTTTTTTGAATCCCATTATATATGGACCAATAACCCCCATGGTGCAAACCTGGTGTCCTGGCATAGATACATAGATGATATTATTTGTAAATGGAAAGGGAATATAGATTTACTAAAGGAATTGTTCTTTACGTAAACAACAACTCCCTATCTCTACAATTTACTCCTGTTATACATAAATCCAAAATTAATTTTTCCGATTTAAATATCTCAATAGTAGATGACCATATAGTTACCAAAACATATTTTAAACCATGTGATAATAATACATATATCAATAAAAATAGTTGACACCATCCCACTTGGTTAAAAGCTACACTAAAAGGACAATTTCATAGGGTTAGAGGAAACTGTAATAAATGACTAGAGCAATCTATCATAATTAAAAAATGGTTTATAGAGAAGGAAGAAAGAAAAAAAAAAGATTATGTTGACTAACAAACCAATCAATACAGATAGAAATTATAAATATTTTCCACCATTTATAACTACATTTAACAAAGAGTGTAAAAAAAATGTATTGAATTATGCAAAAACATTGGCACATTTTAAGAGAGGATGAAATATTAAAGGGACAGTCAAGTAAAAAAAAAAACTTTCATGATTTAAATAGGGCATGTAATTTTAAAAAACTTTTCAATTTACTTTTATTACCAATTTTGCTTTGTTCTCTTGGTATTCTTAGTTGAAAGCTAAATCTAGGAGGTATATATTCTAATTTCTTAGACCTTGAAGGCCACCTCTAATATGAATGCTTTTTGACAGTTTTTCACCACTAGAGGGCGTTAGTTCATGTGTTTCATATAGATAATATTGAGCTCAGGAACGTGAAGCTCCTAAGCGCAAGCACTGATTGTCTAAAAATGCAAGTTTGTCAAAAGAACTGAAATAAGGGGGCAGTTTGCAGAGCCATAGATAAAAGGTAATCACAGAGGTAAAAAGTTTATTATTATAACTGTGTTGGTTATGCAAAATTGGAGAATGGGTAATAAAGGGATTATCTACTTTTTTAAACAACAAAAATTCTGGTGTTTACTGTCCCTTTAAAAGAGGTTATTCCAAATAAAGCAAAAATCCTTTATTTAAAAAAATCTAAAAATGTTAAGAATATACTATCTACATCTCTAATTAGAGGAATGAAACCTATTATACCATAAATAATAAATAACATGAAATGATTCTTCTTATGTGGAAAATGTAAAGCTTGTAATCACACCAGATATATAGGCCCCAATTTATCAAAGTCTGGCGGACCTGATCCGACAGTGCGGATCAGGTCCGCCAGACCTCGCTGAATACGGAGAGCAATACGCTCTCCATATTCAGCATTGCACCAGCAGCTCACAAGAGCTGCTGGTGCAACGCCGCCCCCTGCAGACTCACGGCCTATCGGCCGCCAGCAGGGGGGTGTCAATCAACCTGATCGTACTCGATCGGGTTGAATTCCGGCGATGTCTGTCCGCCTGCTCAGAGCAGGCGGACAGGTTATGGAGCAGCGGTCTTTAGACCGCTGCTTCATAACTTGTGTTTCTGGCGAGTCTGAAGACTCGCCACAAACAAGGGCCCACAAGCTCCGTACGGAGCTTGATAAATGGTCCCCATTAAAATCTACAATAACCAATGAAGAATATGAGATTGAGTCATTCATAAGTTGCAAAACGACAAATGTAATTTATCTTTTGACATGCAGTTGTGAAATTCAATACTTAGGCCAGACCACAAGATTTCTTAAAACTAAAATTTTAAAGCACCATATTAAGATAGAAAAAAATAAAGAGAACCACGGAGTCCCCGTACATTATAACAACTGTAGAACTTATCGAGATAGTCCTAAAAAAGCCCATTGGGTAGGGATAGAACAAATAAATACTTGTTCCTGGGAGGGGAGGACATTTGGAATCTATATTATTAAAAAGAGAAATGTGATGGATTTTTACACTTAAAATTTATGGAATTTTGGATTTTTCAATTTTTTTTTTTTTTTTTTTTTATATTTTAATTTTTTTATTGAGGTTCAGAAACGTACAAAGTAAAAACAAACAGAAAAAAAAAGACCATACAGGAAATAATGAGACTGAATACAATTGTCATACTAATAGTCTAGTACAGTAAGGCTAGGGAATTAAATTATATACGCGTACCATAGTTATAGTCTAGTACAGTGAGGACTAGGGAATGAAATTATATACATGTACCATAGTTATAGTCTAGTACAGTGAGGACTAGGAAATGAAAGTATATACACGTACCATAGTTATAGTCTAGTACAGTGAGGACTAGGAAATGAAAGTATATACACGTACCATAGTTATAGTCTAGTACCAATAAGACTAGATCAATTGCAGACAAAACCTATGACATACATTCATATCAGAAACCTCATTTTCTTTTTATAAGCACACCTTCTGTTTCAAACTAGTCGGGCCACTCTTGGACCTCTAATCATTCATAAAAGGAAGTAACAGAAGGTAAAAGATATAAGGCCACTTTTGGGCCTTTATAGACCTAGGCATAAGATGATATATGTACTACAAATATAACATATATACAGAAATCAAATATGTAAGGTAACCAATGGTAAATTAGCTTGGAATATTAGTGCGCACTTCTAATACAGTAGGAACACAGGCATGAATGTTAAGCCATCTAAAACATTACAGTATACAGAGCACCTATGGGAAACAAACAGTGCTTACATAGACATAACAGAATTAGTGAATTAAGAAGGGTGTAGGTATAGTATACACTTCAAGATGCACAGCAAATCACTCCCCTTATATCATATCAGTACCACTCAGTTTAGGCATTGGACTCAAAAACAGTCTTGAACTTAATATGCAAATGTCAAGTCTCTTGAGAAATCGTCCGTTAGCAAGACAGCTTCATAATGAGTCTTAGTGAGGGAATAGGGTATGGCAGGCTGTAGTGGCGATTAAAAGAGGAATGTCTTACCCCACACCAATTCTCCATAGTTGAAGTCCCATGTAAACGCCATATAGTCGCAACCTGCCATCCACGACTCCACTAGTGCTCTTAAGGGAAGCTGAGAGCTTGGGGGGATCATATCTGTGATTCAGGAGAGGCTCCGCGAGCCGGAAAAACCACAGTAGCCCGACTTCCCTCCACTCGGTGTATTCAGCAGGCTTCACTGCAGTAGGGTGTGATAGACAAAAAACCTCAACGACCTGCTCCCCCGGGCCAACTCTCAGAGCACTGTTATCATCTTGAAGACCCTGCAGGGAAGGTAGGCTGCCTTTAACAAAATGGATCTGTAGGGGCCCCTTAGCTTCACGGAGCTCGCGTGTAAAAGCTGGCGCAGTCCGATTGTCCTGAGAGCCCTCTGCACTTCCTCCGACTGCCCAACACGTCTGTTCAGGCAAGCTGTTTGTTTGGCTCACGGTAGAGGCGGTAGATGCGGTATCTTCTGTCGGGAGTTCAGGTTTCCCCTTACCATTTCTTTTCGGGTTGGAATGTGAATCGCCATATTTCTCTTTCTCTAGCTCAGGGACTATAGCTGTGTTGCAATCCAGCAGAGGTAGTTTGGCTGTGATCTTGTGGCGCAATAAAAGTAAGGACATGTCATGTTCCAACTCTTCAAGGTGCTCGGCAAGCGCCCGTGTTATGGAAATTTCCCATCTATCAACCGCCTCCATATTAGCAGTGTCCTGTAGTGCGACCATAAGAAGTTGCAGCTTATGTCTAGCAAATAGACGAGTGTCCAAAGTTATTACTGTGTTCTGGGAATTCACACTGTATTTTGAAAGTAAGACAGCTCACACGGCTGTTATTCCTGACATATCAGGATTCAGGAAGGGTAAATGAGGAGTCAGGTCTATTGCTAGGCCTCCGCTGCGCACCTCACTTATTCCGGTCTGCCTGGCTGGAATTCAAAGTTAAAGAACATATGTGTCCGTTCTCTGTATATTAAACTATAATACTCTTGTAGTTTAGAGCTTGAATCAGATACTTGTGAAGCGTTAGGCAACGGTTCCCTCAGCTCCAGAATTCAGCCTCAGTGAAAAGCAGCCATCTTGGTCGGTGTTCAGACCCGCCCCCCCGGATTTTTCAATTTTTTTATTATTTTTTTTTTTATTGAGGATAGTAGCAAGATAATACATACATATATAGGATAAAAAAGAAATTACAAATTTGTTGCAGTATTGCAAAAAAGAAGTTCTGTATAGTACAGGCAAACATACATGAAGATTATCCTAGTGTTTTTTCAATCCCTATGACTGCACAGCAAGGTCACTCTTGGACCTGTAATAGTAGTATATTAAGTATAGGGGTTATATGAAAATAGAAGAGGAGGAAAAAGGAAGAAAAAGATGGAAAAAGATAGAGAATAAGAAAGAAAAAGAACTAAGGAAGAACCAGAGTCTGAGCATTTTGTTTATAAACTGGGTCCCATACCCCTCCAGTCGACATATACTTGTGGGAAAGTGGTCTTGAATGTTCATGAATGAATGGTATGATTTCCATAAAGGGAGTAATGATCTTTAATCTTGTGTTACTTAATCAAAAATATGTAGATGGGTATTAAGTAGTAATGTAGTAAGTACTACATAACAGTTTCAAAACACGACAACAGGCATATGAATATAATCAAAACACCTTTCTCTTAGATGTGATGGGATGTGGGAAGCTTCTGGGTGTAGGAGGAAACTCTTTTTTCTTTTTATTTCTCATAATGTGTTTCAAAAGGGTTCAAACAGCCTTTTACACCAATAGATATGTGGTAGTGTTTTATATTCGTGATTTAGCATCCCCTGCGTTGCTCCAGCTGCCAGTCGTATGGTATCCACACTATGACCCCTTATTGTCTAGCCATTATGACCATTACCCAAAAACCCGTAATAAAACACAAATACCAATATGAGGTATAAAAGGCCATAGCCTATTTATTCAATTAACACAAACATCTGAACTTTGAAAAAACCAAACCCATAGGAGCTTGCCCCGTAAACCACTTTTTTCCTGTGCCTGATTCATAGGCACCTCCCATGATAATCACTTCTCCTTTCAACCCCAACAGGAGGTACCAAAAACCCCACACAATGTCGTAAGCAAAAACACCCAGGGCAAGCACCCCGCCATCGCTGCAACTAATACCAAATTAAAACCAGGGAGGGCGGGAGGGCCCTTCAGCCATTCTTTCCTGAAGGTAAGTGTTCAAACAGAAAAAAGAACGCCAATGGACCAATCACCCCCAATATAAAACCTCCTACTAGGCTCCACCCACTGACCTAAAGTTAACCCCTCCATTCAGCCAAATGGGGTCAAATAACCCCTGCCTCAAGTTCTATTCATCCAGGGTTAACCCTTGACTCCTTATTGTCTAGCCATTACGACCATTAACCAAAAACCCAGAATAAAACACAAACACCAATATGGGGTATAAAAGGCTGCAGCTTATTTATTAAATTAACACAAACATCTGAACTTTGAAAAAAACAAATCCATAGGAGCTTGCCCTGTACACCACCTTTTCCTGTGCCTGATTCATAAGGCACCTCGCATGATAATCACCTCTCCTTTCAACCCCAACAGGAGGTATCAAAAGTCCAACTGACGAGCACGCCCCACACAAGCTAAGGCCTTTTTGATTCCCTCTTTGATAGTGAAATTGAACAGGTGTAACCCCACCTCATTCAGATGGACCCCATCCTCCAGGAAAAAATACTTCTCTGATTCGCCTTCAAACTCAACATGCCTCAACGCCAGGCCCCCAAATTTTTTAACATAGCTACTAATCATCCTATTTATTTTCTTCCTAGAATTTTCCAATTTTGACCTGTCCCAAGCGGACCTCCACGACAGCCTGCCTTTAATATCCGACCACATGATAATGAGCCCTGGAAACAATGCCCTCAACCTGTTTAAATCCCACTTTATCTTGTCCACTAAACACTTCTGAGACATAAAGCCGAGGTCATTACCTCCTAAGTGTATCAACAAAATATGAGGAGGGTGAAAAAGCCTGGTGTAATTCGCAACCGTACTCACCAATTGGTTCCACCTCATACCCCGGACCCCAAACCATCTCAAAGACACCATCTCTCGGGAAAGACCCAACTGAACCCCCTTTCCTTTTATCACAGCTGCCCTTCTTGCCCAATACAAATAGGAATGTCCAACCAGCCAGCACCTCACCGGACCTAAGAAAAACTAATATATAAGACATTCGCTTACACCACTAACCCCAGCCTCACATACACCCTAAAACGCTCAGATCCCCACCTTCCAATTCTCTTTATGGCCGAAGGCTCTATTTGCTTCCATCGCTGCCCCAATTTGGAAAGAATGCAACCCGAAATCCTTACCCTCAATTCCCAACAGCCCCAATGCTTTCCGAAAAACAACAATAAACTGAAATCTGGATAACACTGAACTATTCTTATGAATACGGAAAGCACCCGCCCCCACTGGTCTAACTTTAAAAAATTCCTGAATCGCTCTGACAGGACAACAAGACCCCCCCCCCCCGACTTCCTTCAATTGTATCAGCTTACCCTTCCCAAGCTGATCATTTTTTGAATGTCTTAACCACAACTCGACAACTCTCTTGTGTAACAAGATATCCTGAACCCGAAAACTATTAGCTACTTTCGTATTTTTATCCACTAATTCCAAAATACAGAAAGCTCCAAAAAAGGCAAGGACGAACGCTGCCTTAAACAAAACTTCTTCATACTTTGACCAACAAAATTCCGATAACCGGCCAACAACCCTTTCTAACTAAGAGAAAATCACAGGCTGCTTC
The DNA here is from genome assembly GCF_027579735.1 of Bombina bombina. Taxonomy (NCBI): domain Eukaryota; kingdom Metazoa; phylum Chordata; class Amphibia; order Anura; family Bombinatoridae; genus Bombina; species Bombina bombina. Next base: position 76,954,495 of record NC_069499.1, read on the forward strand.
CCATCCTTCTTGACCTTCCCCCTGCATAAACCTCTTACAGCCATCCTAACCCCAAAATGCTTAGATATGTCTGATAAACCCACCAATTGAAACAAAAAAGCTATAGCTGCCGTCCTTCTCCACACCTCAGCAGAAGACAATCTAAACTCCCCCCATAACCTTATCCAACCCAAAAGGATCTCCAAACAAACCTTGCCAGAATTTAACCAATCCCAGCCTCCAGCTACTGAGTCCCACAAATGCCAAACTGACTGAGCCAAGGCCCCTTTTACCACATCCAAAAATACTGAAAATCCATCAGCCAAAAATCCCTCGGGCAAGCCACACCCTCCGTCTCCGCTTCTGGAGCTTCCAGCCGGAAACCTTCCCACTGAAAATGGGACAATGCATCCGCAATCTTATTCCTTTTTTAGGGGCAAACTGGGTACTGGCAGACAGCTGCCAGTACCCAAGATGGTGGCAAATAGGCATTTAGCTGCCTTCTAATTACCAAAAAGCAACGCTAAAGCCATATATGTCTGCTATTTCTGAACATAGGGGATCACAGAGAAGCTTTTAGAACCATTTGTGCCACAATTACACAAGCTGTTTGTAAATAATTTCAGTGAGAAACCTAAAATTGTGAAAAATATTACGATTTTTTTTATTTGATCGCATTTGCGAGGCGGGAGTGCGGCGGTTTAGGGGTTAATTTGTTTATTTAATAATGATATGATGATAATAGTGGCTGTATTTTTTTTTTATTTTTTTTTAAAAGAGCTTTATTAAGAAAAGATCAAAGTATACATCATTCCACAAATAGTGACATAGCATTCAATGAAAGTCCAATCCCGCAGAGCGGATAAAAAAAATGGCCAGATTACGAGTTTTGCGTTAGAGGCTGTGCGGTGCTAATGAGCAGTTTTTTCTCACTGCTCACTTACCTGCAGCGCTGGAATTACGGGTTTTTACAAACTCAGCGTTAAATGTCAAGAAGTGAGCGTTGAGTAAAATTGAGCTCCTTACCGCACTTCAATACCAGCGCTGTTTAAGTCAGCGGTGAGCTGGTTGTACGCAGTGGCGTCACTAGGGTTGGTGTCACCCGGTGCGGTAAGTTATGGTGTCACCCCCCCCCAGAAAGCAGACACACACAAAAACACAGGCACACACACATACAAACACTCAGACACACTTAAAAACATACTCAGATGCACACACAAACACTCGGAAACACACTCAGACACACACACACAAAAACTCAGACACACACTTACAAAATATGTAAACTGCATTGCATTCATTATGAAGCTCATGCCTAGAGCTGCTCCCTGGCTCAGCAGAGCATCAAATGAAAGATAAACAGAGCACTATAAAAATAAATCACTAAAGAAAAGGTTTAGGCACAAACTATGAAAATTCTTCTCTCTGACTCTGTTCCAAGTCTGTCAGTGCACAGCCCGGGCCGCGTGCCTACCGCTTCTTATGGCCAATCACCTCTGCACTCTGCCCACCCCCAGACCCCCGCCCGCCCTCCTACCTGTTCAGTGTGCACTTAGTGTACCGTAACCGTAATGGTCTGGTGGGCATCATACGTGGCTCCTTCACTTTAAAGACAGTGTCAAACAGTCATGCGGTCAGGTGCCAGGCATCCCCTCATGATTTGCCAGTTCCCGTTTAGAGAGACAACACAGCAGTGAGTGACTCCACTGCTCCACATGTCACTGAGCAGTGAGCACAGATAGGCAGGCAGGTTTAGGCTAGCAGCGCAACTTTGCAAGCCCCACGGCATGCCCACAACATTCATAGCGAAATTGGACAGGGGAGAAGCAAAGTACAAACAAGCAAAAGCAGCCGGGAAAACTATTTGTTGAAATTGCAGCACTGGCTCAAGGGGCAAAAAAATTGTGTGTCTACAACTTCCCCAGTCCCACCAATGTTCACAAATGCCAGCCCCTCTAATAAAAAAAAAAATCTATGCATCTCAACATTGTATTTCTTTGAATTTCAATAAAATTAAAAAAAAAAAAAAAAAAAATTTTTTTTTTTTTTTTTTTTGGTGTCACCCCCTGGAGGGTGTCACCCGGGTGCGGCCCGCCCCCCCCCGCCCCCCCCTTGTGACGCCACTGGTTGTACGTGCTCATGCACGATTTCCCCATAGTAATCAACGGAGAGAGCTGGCGGAGGAAAAGTCTAACACCTGCCAAAAAGCAGCGTAAAACTCAGTAACGCAGCCCCATTGATTCCTATGGAGAAATAAAATTTTTGTTTACACCTAACATGAACCCTGAGTCTAAACACCCCTAATCGTACTCTTATTAACCCCTAATCTGCCGTCCCCGACATTGTCGCCACCTACATTATATTTATTAACCCCTAATCTTCCTCCCCAATGTCGCCGCAACCTACCTACATTTATTAACCCCTAATCTGCCGCCCCCAATGTCGCCTGCCACTATAATAAACAATAATAATATAATAAACAAGCCGCACTCCCGCCTCGCAAATACTATTTAAATATTATTAACCCCTAATCTGCCATCCCTAACATCGCCGCCACCTACCTACATTTATTAACCCCTAATCTGCCGCTTCCAACGTCGCCGCCACTATACTAAATGTATTAACTCCTAAACCTAAGTCTAACCCTAACCCTAACACCCCCTAACAAATATAATTTAAATAAATCTAAATAAATATTAATATTATTACCTAAATAATTTCTATTTAAAACTAAATACTTACCTGTAAAATAAACCCTAAGCTAGCTACAATATAACTAATAGTTACATTATAGCTATCTTAGGGTTTATTTTTATTTTACATGCAAGTTTGTATTTATTTTAACTAGGTAGAATAGTTACTAAATAGTTATTAACTATTTAATAACTACCTAGCTAAAATAAATACAAAAGTACCTGTAAAATTAAACCTAACCTAAGTTACACTAACACCTAACACTACACTACAATTAAATAAATGACCTAAATTAAATACAATTAAATAAATTAAACATAATTAGCTAAATCACAAAAAAACCCCACTAAATTACAGAAAATAAAAAACAAATCACAGATCTTTAAACTAATTACACCTAATCTAATAGCCCTATCAAAATAAAAAAGCCCCCCCAAAATAAAAATCCCCCCCAAAATAAAAATAAAATCCTAGCCTAAACTAAACTATCAATAGCCCTTAAAAGGGCCTTTTGCGGGGCATTGCCCCAAAGTAATCAGCTCTTTTACCTGTAAAAAAAAAATACAAACAACCCCCCAACAGTTAAACCCACCACCCACACAACCAATCCCCCAAATAAAGTACTAACTAAAAAAACCTAAGCTCCCCATTGCCCTGAAAAGGGCATTTGGATGGGCATTGCCCTTATAAGGGCATTTAGCTCTATTGCAGCCCAAATCCCTAACCTAAAAAATAAACCCACCCAATACACCCTTAAAAAAACCTAACACTAACCCCCTTAAGATTGACTTTGACTGTTCTGAAGACCGGACATCCATCCTCAAGGAAGCGGCAGAAGTCTTCATCCAACCGGGCCGAAGTCCTCAACGAAGCCGGGAGAAGTCTTCATCCAAGCCAGGCGAAGTGGTCCTCCAGACGGGCAGAAGTCTTCATCCAGACGGCATCTTCTATCTTCATCCATCCGACGCGGAGCGGGATCATCTTCAAGACATCCGACGTGGAGCATCCTCTTCATCCGGAGTCTTCTTACTGAATGGCGGTTCCTTTAAATGACGTCATCCAAGATTGCGTCCCTTAGATTCCGATTGGCTGATAGAATTCTATCAGCCAATTGGAATTAAGGTAGAAAAAATCCTATTGGCTGATGCAATAAGCCAACAGGATTTTTTCTACCTTAATTCCGATTGGCTGATAAAATCCTATAGAAAAAAAGGGTTTACGAAAAAAGGGTTTCCTATAGAAAAAAGGGTTTACGAAGTTTACGTAAGTCATTTTGCGGTAAGGCCAAAGAAGTGTGCGGTGCCCCTAAACCAGCAAGACTCGTAATAGCAGCAGTAGTAAAAAAGCAGCGTTAGGACCTCTTAACGCTGCTTTTTTACCTTAACGCACAACTTGTAATCTAGCCGAAACATAGTAAATGTGTCCATTAAGTAACATACGATGTGGAATCGAATCCAGGGGAGTTCGCATATGCTGGAATTTGTTCCTAAGGCTCTTGGTTTTTCGATTTAATTATAACTTAGAAACAAATGTAACTCAAGTAAAACTCACAACACTATCTACTTTCAGGTACAGTTTTTGAACTAAAATATCTAGACCATCTGTACAGTATAAACAATTGTGGCAATTGCCGCTTGTCATCAAGAGGGCGGTTATTAACCTCCACTGCTGAGTAAGGCCCACTCTGTGTCCCAAAACATATAGCTAAAATCAAAGTGGGCTGAACAGCTATTTCGGGGGGGGGGGGGGGGGAAGGGGAATTAAAAAAAAAAAAAGGGAGAATAAGTGGGGGGGGGACCACACATAAAGGGGGGAGAAAGAAGCTAAGGGGAGGATTTCTGTTCTGTATCAGAGTATTTTGGTGAGCTAGGGAATAGGTTGGGAATGTCAGGGTAAGAATGTATAAATGTTAGCTAATTTAACGGTTTATCCAAGGGATCCAGATTTTCCAGTATGCATCTAATTTTTCTAAATGTTGGTAGAAACTTCTTTCCTTTGTAGCAAATGTATCTGTGATTTTAATTACAATATGTAACTGAGGGGAATCTCTCTGTGTCCAGGCCCTAGCCACTGCAAGCTTGGTTGCTGCAAAAAGAAAGATAGCCAACTGTTACTGATGTCTGGGAAATGATGGAGAGAATAAATTAAATAGCGCAGGCTTAGGGCTCAGTCCAATGTCAATGTGCAAGGATGTCAATAGTAAAAAAACTTCCTCCCAAAGTTTAACAAGTTTTTGACAGCTCCACCAAACATGAAGGTCGGATCCCAATTCTCCACAGTCTCTCCAGCATCTACGGGAGTGTGTACTGATCATCTGAGATAGTTCGAGAGCGGTGTAGTGCCAATGCAATAGAACCTTCATATAAATCTCCAAAGCTCAATAAAGTGTTGATTTTGTTAATAAGATAGCACTGGCCCAGTTTCTATGAGGGATTTCACATCTCAGATTATTCTCCCAGGCCCTGAACTGCCACGTTCTATCCTTTGTGGTAATATGAGGACAGCGGCATAGCCACCGTGGATCCAGAGATCAATTTTTGTTCCCATGGGGTTAGAGCTCTCAACCTTACTTTCGGGAATCCCCAGGCGGTTAAGAAGCTATGGAGCCGATAGTACTCAAATCCTAACCAGTTTGGCGGAGTCAAATCCCCGGGAGCTCTTAAGGACCCTTGATGGTAAAGATCTGTAACCATATTTAGCCTCCAGGACCTCCAAGCGGAAATATTGGACTCCGGGAGGCCTCTGAGTAGGCCAGGGATTGAATGAGCTGGTGAGGGATGGGGGGCCACTCCAGAGTAGTGTCTCAGTGATTTCCAGCCCTCCAAATGTTGCAGAATAATTTTATTATGAATACCGAGTTTTTTGAATTGGTAACCAGGAATTTAAGGAAGATCACTTAAGGTAATTCCTGGTGTCAGGGAAGATTGTTCAACTTTCCTCCAGCCCGTTTCTCCATCTGCCAACTCCAAAGAGATATGTGTGAAAGACGGGCCGCTTCATAGTACGCATAGATATTTGGCAGAAGGACACCTCCGGCCTCATGGGCCTTTTGGAGTATCTTTTTAGCTATTCTCGACTTTTTATTTTGCCAAATATATCTCATAAGGCATTATATTTGTCTAAAAGCTCTCTAGGGAGGTTTATAGGGAGACAGCGGAATAAATAGACAGCTAGATTCCGAGTTTTGCGTTATGAGTGAAAAGCATCGTTATGCTTCATAACGCTGCTTTTTCCCTAACGCCGCTATTACAAGTCTTGTCAGAATAGGTGTACAGCACACCTTTTTGTCCGTCACGCAACATCAGTAACGCACTTTAAGAAAACTCCTTTTTCAATGGGACTCCCATAGCGCCGGTATTACGAGTTTTGCGGTGAGGCCAAATAAGTGAGCGGTACAGCCTAAAATGACAAGATCCGTACCACCATCTAAAGTCAGTAGTTATGAGTTTTATGCTACAAAACTGTAGCATAAAACTCATAACTAAACTATCACAAAGTACACTAACACCCATAAACTACCTATTAACCCCTAAACCGAGGCCCTCCTGCATTGCAAACAGTAAAATAAAATTATTAACCCCTAATCTGCTGCTCCAGACATCGCCACCACTTAAAAAATGTATTAACCCCTATTCCGCCGCCCCCCGACATCGTCGCCACTTTAAAAAATTATTAACCCCTAAATCGCATCGCAAACACTATTTAAATATTATTAACCCCTAATCTGCCGTCCGCCCACACGCCGCTATAATAAACCTATTAACCGCTAAACCGCAAGCCCCCCACAATGAAATATACTAAATTAAACTATCAACCCCTAAACCTCTGGCCTCCCACATCACTACATACATATATTAACCCCTAAACCTAACCCTAAGTCTAACCCTAACACCCCCTAACTGAAATATAATTAACATAAATATAAATAAAAATTACAATTATTACCTAAATATTTCCTATTTAAAACTAAATATAAACTTACCTGTAAAAAAGACCTAAGCTAGCTGCATTATAACTAATAGTTACATTGTAGTTAGCTTAGGTTTTATTTTTATTTCACAGGTAAGTTTGTATTTATTTTAACTAGGTAGACTAGTTAGTAAATAGTTATTAACTATTTACTAGCAACCTAGTTAAAATAAATACAAACTTACCTGTAAAATAAAACCTAACCTGCCTTACACTAAAACCTAACATTACAATAAAATAAAATAAATTAAATTAATCAAATAGAATTATCTAAATTAAAAAAAAAAAAACGAAATTACACAAAATAAAAAACGAAATCATCAAAAATAAAAATGAATTACTCCTAATCTAATAGCCCTATCAAAATAAAAAAAGCCCCCCCCCCCCCCAAAATAAAAAACCCTAGCCTATTCTAAACTGCTAATGGCACTTAAAAGGGCCTTTTGCGGGGCATTGCCCCAAAGAAATCTGCTCTTTTACCTGTAAAAAAAAAATACAAACAACCCCCAACAGTAAAACCCACCATCCACACAACCAAACCCCCCAAAATAAAAACCTTTCTAAATAAACCTAAGCTAACCATTGCCCTGAAAAGGGCATTTGGATGGGCATTGCCCTTAAAAGATCATTTAGCTCTTTTACATTGCCCAAACCCTAAGCTAAAAATAAAACCCACCCAATAAACCCTTAAAAAAACCTAACACTAACCATCGACGATCCACTTACAGTTTTCAGAGACCAGACTTCCATCCTCATCCAGGCGGCAGAAGTCCTTATCGAAGCCGGCAGAAATATTTATCCAAGCGGGCAGAAGTATTAATATATTTATTTAGTATTAGTGATGTTGTAGGCCAGAGGTTTAGGGGTTAATAACTTTAGTATAGTGGCGGCGACATTGAGGGCGGCAGATTAGGGGTTAATAACTGTAATGAAGGTGGCGGCGATGTTAAGGGCGGCAGATTAGGAGTTAATAAGTGTATTTAGGTGGCGGCGATGTTAGGGGCAGCAGATTAGGGGTGACATGGTTTTTATGTTAGGGTGTTAGGTTTAAACATAACTTTTTCTTTCCCCATAGACATCAATGGGGCTGTGTTACAGAGCTTTTTTTTCCCCAATCGCAGGTGTTAGGCTTTTTTTTTGCCGGCCCTCCCCATTGATGTCTATGGATAAATCATGCACAAGCACATCAAAGCAGAGCTTTTATTTGGGTGAAGCATGGAGTTCAACGCCACCATATTGCCCGCGCAAGCCTGCTTTTTGCAAACCTGTAATAGCAGCGCTATAGGGGAGTGAAATAACGCCGGAAATGTTGCGGTCGTTCCCTATAGCACTCAAAACTCGTAATCTGGCTGATTGTATTTTAGGTAAAATAGTCATCTTAACCGCCGCTATACGGCCAAGCCAGGAGACCTCCCGGAAATTCCAAGAATTTAAGAGTCAGCGAATTTCTGAAGATCAGGGCCTATGTAAATGTAAATGTTTTAAAGCATCCCTTGACCATTTAAATTGATAAGTTGTTTTGTAGGAGGTCTAGCTCATGGCTAGGTATATGAATAGGGAGAGCATCAGTTTTCAGGAAATTAATTTTGTAGTAGCTAAGTTCACCAAATTGTGTGATAAGATCAAACAAGGCCGGCAGGGAGCCACTGGGGTTGGAGAGGAATAATGTTATGTCATCGGCGAACAAGGCTATCTGTAATGCTTGTGGGATACTCCTCTATCAGACCGAACTCGGACAGACTACTGGCTGAGTTTGGTCTGATAGAGGTGTATCCCACGAACATTACATTATACTTGGGCCATGGAGCCAGATGAGGTGGCGCAAGCAGTTTATCTACAGGGACAGATGTTGGGAACCCATACTACACAGATGGATAATATGGATTCCAAGCTAGAGGCTATTACCGCTCAACTCTCCTTACTAGTTACAGCGAGTAATACCCCTCCTCTTGTTGTACCGCCAGTCTCTACTCCTAGTACTACGGCTTCTTCCTCTGCTTCTGGAAGTATACCCCGGATACCATTGCCTGATAAATACAAAGGTACTATGGACTGCAGGGGTTTTCTTAACCAATGCAGGCTGCACTTCCGCAATGATCCTCACACCTTTCAGTCTCACCAGTCAAGGGTCACCTTTATCATTTCCTTACTGAAAGACAAGGCCCTTGCCTGGGTCTCTCCCCTTTTGGAACAGAACGCTCCACTCCTGCATGATGCTGATGATTTCATTTCTGCATTATCTTCTGTCTTTGGGATTTCTGGCCGTACCTCTGCTGCAGAATTTTCTCTCCTGGACCTCCGCCAGGGCAATAGATCTGAGTTTCGCACCTTGGCACTTGAAACCACTTGGGATGGCAGTGCTCTCAAGGCAGCCTTTAGGAGCGGTCTGCATGAATGCATCAAAGATGAACTCACTTATCGTGATGTTCCTTCTTCTTTGGATGACTTTATATCGCTTTGTATCAGTCTGGACTCTTGCTTCCAGGATAGACAAGCCGAAAGAGACAGAACCAGGAGGCTCCTTCCCTCCCGTCCTCCTATGCGTCCGGCTTCGGCAGTATCCTCTACCCCTTCAACAGCTCCAGTTACTCAGTGGAGGAACCCATGGATCTCTCCTCCTTCAAACCTTCATAATCTGAAAGACAGAGAAGAAGGAGATTGAGAATATGCTTTTATTGTGGGTCTAACACCCACCAACTAAAGGACTGTGACATTCGGCCGAGAAAAGCCAATGCTTAGGGAATAACACTAGGGGAACCTTTTATGCATGATCACTACTAAATCCCCTCATTCCACTCGGATTCTGGTACCTGTAACCCTTACCTTCCTTCAGAATACAGTCCACACTCAAGCCTTCATTGATTTAGGGGCAGCTGGAAACTTTCTGGATCACTGTTTTATGATCCAAGCTGGCTTGCCTTTTTGCAGAAAAGACATTGTCTCAAAATAACTACTCTGGACGGCACCCCCATTGGTTCAGGGTTGATCCATTTTGAGTCAGCACCCCTGACCCTGACTGTGGGAGTCCTTTATACCGAACAGCTGCAGTTTGAGGTAATTCATTCTCCATCAAATCCTGTTATCCTTGGTCTTCCTTGGCTTCGGGTACACAATCCACAGTTCGACTGGGATGAAGGTCAACTGGCCTCCTTGGGTACCTCTTGTTTCCACTCCTGCCTTGCTAAAGTCACTCCTCTGCCCTGCATACCCATAGCCAGTATACAGACTCCTCCAAACCTTCCTGCAGTATATACAGACTTTGCAGATGTGTTTGAGAAAAAAGCAGCCAACGTGCTGCCACCCCACCGTCCTTATGACTGCAAGAACGACCTCTTTCCCGGAGCCCCACTTCGTAAAGGGAGGACTTATTCACTTTCCAAAGCTGAAACCAAACCCATGGAGGAGTACATCCAAGAGAACCTAGCTAAAGGTTCTATTTGCCCTTCCTCCTCTCCTGCTGGGGCAGGCTTCTTTTTCGTCAGTAAGAAGGATGGTGGGCTCAGACCCTGCATCGACTACAGGGCCTTGAACGACATAACTATCAAGAATCGCTATCCCATTCCTTTAATTACCAAACTGTATGACTCACTCCAGGATGCTCGCTTCTTCACCAAACTGGATTTACGTGGGGCATACAATCTGATTAGTATCTTTCCAGGCCACAAATGGAAGACCACCTTCAACACAAGATCAGGGCATTACGAATACCTCATAATGCCTTTTGGGTTATGTAATGCTCCTGCAGTCTTCAAGGCATTTGTCAACTATGTCTTCCGTGACCTCCTCAATTGCACTGTCATCGTCTACCTTGATGACATCCTTATATTCTCTTCCACGCAGGAAGAGCATTATAAGCACAGGAGACAGGTACTTCAACTTCTCAGGGACAATTCTTTAGTAGCCAAACTAGAAAAATGTGAGTTTGACCAAGTTCAGATCCAGTTCCTTGGCTATGTCATCTCGAAAGAAGGTTTTGCCATGGATCCTGCTAAACTAACCGCAGTTTTAGAGTGGTCCCAACCTACTTCATTGAAGGAATTGCAGAGATTCTTGGGGTTCTCCAATTTTTACCGCAAGTTTATAAAGAACTTTTCCCAAACAGTCACTCCACTCACTGAACTGACAAAACGGAACAAAGACTGTAAACATTGGCCTCCTGAAGCCATAAATGCCTTCTCTTGTCTGAAAAAAGTTCTTGTTCTGCTCCTGTGCTCCGCCATCCAGATCCTGACCTACAGTCACTTTAGAGGTTGATGCATCCGAAATCGGGGCTGGAGCAGTTCTAACCCAAAGGGATCCTTTAACATCCAAGTCGCACCCTGTAGCCTTTTTCTCTAAACGTTTTACTCCTGCAGAGAGGAATTATGATGTGGGTAATCGTGAACTCTTAGCCATTAAAATGGCCTTGACGGAACGGCGTCATTGGTTGGAAGGCACCGCTAATCCCATTCAAATTCTGACTTACCTAGAGACTGCTCATCGACTCAATCCTCGACAGGCCAGGTGGGCCTTGTTCTTTCCCCGCTTTAACTTTGTGGTCTCTTATCTTCCTGGGACAAAAAACAAGAAGGTGGATGCCCTTTCCTGTCAGTTTCCTCACTCAAGTGATTCCTCTGAAGCTCCTATTGAACATATCATACCCCCTGCTGTGTGGTTGCTCAATTGAATACCACCCTTCTTCAAAGACTGCAACGTGCCCAGTCCAATAAACCTCCTGAAGCCCCCGTGGCTTACGATATCTTTTTTGTACCTCTGAACCTACGCACTCCCGTACTGTCCTGGGCTCATGACAGTAAACTCTCAAGACATCCTGTTTTGACAAGGACTTTTAAGCATCTTTCCGAACACGTATGGTGGCCTACTATGAAGGCTGATGCTCAGGATTATGTAAAAGCCTGTATAACTTGTGCTGCCAACAAAACTCCCCGATCCTTGCCTCCCAGCTTGCTCCAACCATTGTCCATTCCCAAACAACCATGGACACACATAACAATGGACTTCATTGTGGACCTCCCTCCTTCTGACCACCATACAGTTATCTGGGTTGTGGTGGATCGCTTTTCCAGACTGGCTCATTTTGTACCCCTAACAAAACTGCCTTCTGCCCAAGAATTATCGTCTCTTTTCCTTCTGCATGTGGTACGACTTCATGGCATTCCTGTGAATATTGTTTCCGACAGAGGTCCACAATTCATTTCTACCTTTTGGAAAGCCTTTTGTAAGTTGATTGGAACCACGGTTTCCTTGTCTTCTGGCTACCATCCTCAGACCAATGGTCTAACTGAAAGAGTAAACCAAGATCTTGAGGCTTATCTTAGAGCCTTTGTCAACGCTCTCCATACTAACTGGTCCGAGTTGTTACCCCTAGCGGAGCTGGCAAGAAACACTCATTGGCACTCTTCTTTTCGATGTTCTCCATTTCAAGCCGCAGCGGGGTATCAACCTCGTGTCTTCCCTCTTTTTGCTCAATTCACTGGGGTTTCTGCTGCAGACCGACACGTTACTGAACTCACCACTCACTGGCAACATATTCGCTCTCAGCTACCTTCAGCTGTCTCTAGATATAAGAAGTTTGATGATCGTCATAGAGCTTCTGTACGTGCCCTCTCAGAGGGTGAACATGTTTGGGTCTCTACTCAACACATTCGTCTACGTCAACCCTGTCACAAATTGGGGCATAGGTTTATTGGTCCTTACAAAGTCCTGAAAAGACTTTCTCCTGTTGCCTACTAAGTGGCCTTGCCAAAACTCTGCGTATACACCCAGTTTTCCATATCTCACTACTCAAGCCTTACATCAGGAACAGATATACCCAGCTCCGAGCTCCTCCTCCACTCATGGTCCGTGGTGACCCTGAATATGAGGTTGCTAAGATCCTGGACTCCAGATACAGGCGCATACAACTGGGTTCCTAGGTTCCTGCACGTGATGTGCATGCTCCATCCTTGGTCTCTTGATTCCATGCTGCTCATCCTTTGAGGCCAACTCAGGTTCCTGGAGGGAACCCTTGAGAGGGGGACTATGTCGCGCTGCGCCGCTCTAGCTGTTGCTAGGGATGCGGCGCCTGCTGTCTGCTCGTTGCCTAGGGGGAGTCGGCTCCTCTCTGCGTGTGGCGGTAACGTCATCGCCACACGTTTCCTTCTGCAGAAGCGGGTCTGGATCTCCTGTGGCGTGAATCCTGCGCCTATGTAAGTAACTTCACTCCTACCTATCACTGCCCAGGTATAGATGTTAATTACTGTTCTCCTGGGCTGTGCTTATTTGTATGCTGGACTGTTATATTGTTGCTGAACCTTGCCTTTCTGACCACTCTGCCTGTTTAACCCTTAACTGCTCGACTGTTATAATGTTGCTGAACCTTGGCTGTCCGACCACTCTGCCTGTTTAACCCTTAAACTGCTGGATTGATATACTGTTGCTGAACCTTGCTTGTCTGACCACTCTGCCTGTTTAACCCTTAACTGCTGGCTTGATTTACTGTTGCCAAACCCTGCCTGCCTGACCATCCTAGTGGTTTACCTCTGGACTGCCTTACTGTTGCCGACCACTGCCTGCCTGACCATCCTAGTGGTTTACCCCCAAACTACCTTTCTCTGGTTTCCTGTCTGTTGCCGCCTAGGACTGTCCTGTCTGTAGTAAGTGCCACTTATCTCACCTTGCAAACCTTCTCTGTTATCCTGGCGTCAAGCTGGAATGATAGGGAATATCCCAGAGCAGAGAAGGTTTGCAAGGTGAGATAAGTGGCACTTACTACAGGCAGGACAGTCCTAGGCGGCAACAGACAGGAAACCAGAGAAAGGTAGTTCAGGGGTAAACCACTAGGATGGTCAGGCAGGCAGGGATCAGCAACAGTAAGGCAATCCAGAGGTAAACCACTAGGATGGTCAGGCAGGCAGGGTTTGGCAACAGTAAATAAATCCAGCAGTTAAGGGTTAAACAGGCAGAGTGGTCAGACAAGCAAGTTTGAGCAGCAGTATATCAATCCAGCAATTTAAGAGTTAAACAGGCAGAGTGGTCAGACAGCCAAGGTTCAGCAACAATATAACAGTCCAGCAGTTAAGGGTTAAACAGGCAGAGTGGTCAGAAAGGCAAGGTTCAGCAACAATATAACAGTCCAGCATACAAATAAGCACAACCCAGGAGAACAGTAAGTAACACCTATACTTGGGCAGTGATAGGTAGAAGTGAAGTTAATTACATATGCCCAGGATTCACGCCACAGGAGATCCAGACCGGCTTCTGATGTCACCGCCGCACGCAGAGAGGAGCCGACTCCCCCCTAGGCAATGAGCAGACAGCAGGCTCCGCAACCCTAGCAACAGCTAGAGCGGCGCGGCGCGACACTATCTTGTCCTCACGAAGACTGAACTCCGTCCCACTGATACTATCTGTTGCCCTAATGGCTTGAGCTAGTGGTTCTATAGCAAGTGTGAAGATCATGGGTGATAAGGGGCAGCCCTGCCGGGTGCCATTTGTGATCTGGAACTCATCTGAGCAGAATCCCAGACCAACCACTCTAGCATGGGGTCCAGAATATAACGCTTGTATAGCTGTTATGATCTCACTTGGGAAGCCACAGTGTAAAAGTGTTTTCCATAGGTAGGCCCAGTTGACCCTGTCAAACGCTTTTTCAGCATCGAGAGACAGGGCCAACATGGGAGAGCGAAGTCCTTTCCCCCCACGAGAATATTGAACACCCAACGAGTGTTATCTGGTCCCTCTCTAGCTAACATGAATCCTACCTGATCTGAGTGTAAAACGGAAGGCAGCATAGTACAGAGTCTATTGGCCCACAGCTTAGCATAGAGTTTTACATCTGTATTGAAGAGGGATATTGGGCGATAACTTCCACATTGGGTGGGGTCCTTGTCCGGTTTTGGAATTGTCAAAATTGACACCTGCAGGAGTTCTTTGCGAAATTGGCCTTGCTTTCTAGCCTCTGAGTACATGTTAAGTAAGAGTCGGGAAATCAGGTCCCGGAAGGACTTAAAAAACAAGGGTGTGAAGCCATCAGGTCCAGGGGCCTTATTATTTTTAAGTTGTTTAATGGCTTCAAGTAGTGTATTAATAGTGAAGGGAGACATCAGTTTTTCCTGGGCATCCCTATTAAGTTTTGGCAAGTTTAGTTTTTCTAAGAACGTCCATACTGTATCAATTGAGGGACCTGAATCTGTCTCTAGGGTTCGCAAATTGTATAAGCTGGTATAATACTGGGCAAATGCCTCTCCAATGTCCTTAGGAGCCATAACTGGGGTACCATTTCTTTCAATTGTATGAATCCTAGAGGCTGCTCTAAAGCCCCTAAGTTTATGAGCCAGTATAGCAGAAGCCTTATTGCCCTGGTGATAGAGTAATTGTTTAAATCTAAGGAGCGCACTTTGTACCCTTTCAGTCTCTTTTCCCTTGATCTGATAGCGTAGGTTGTCAATTTCAGTAGACAAGACCCGAGATGGGTTATTCTTATTAAGGGTCTCTTTAGCCCTAAGCTGGGCCATAAGGAAACCTAAAGGGGCTCCGATTTGTATTTTCATGGACGCCTGCTTCTGAATGCAAACTCCTCTTATAAAGGCCTTCAGGGCAGTCCAGAGAGTTTGATCTGATATTTGAGGGCTAGTGTTTATGTGTAAATAATCAGCTAAAGAGTTACGGATAAGGGTTTTAAACCCTGGGTCCGAGCATAGATAATTTGGCAATTCCAGCGTGGGGCTGAGGCTTTCTGTATGGATGTGTCTACTGTGCAAGTGATTACGTCATGATCTGACCAGGAACATGTCTTAATTTTGGAGTCAGTTATTTTGTTTAAGGTCCAGGAGTCCGTCCATAGTCTTGAATAAGAGCTATGTGGTTTTGAAAAAAATGTGTAGTCAAGGGTGTTAGGATGTCAGGCTCTCCAGACATCAAAAAGGCTGTATTGAATAATTGTCTCTCTAAATTTGCCAGCTGTGTTAATTGACCAATATCGGATCAGAGACCATGTTAAAGTCCCCCTCCGATGATGACCGTACCTGTTTTAAGATTCTCTATCTTATTTAAGAGAGACTTCAAAAATGTAGTCTGGCCCACATTTGGAGCATAAAGATTCACTAGGGTGTATGTCTGATCATTCAATTTACATAAAATAATAATATATCTACCCTCAGGATCAGTGTAGACATATATTTGTTCATAGCTTAAATGTTTGTGTAGGAGTATGGCCCTACCTCTGGTTTTATCGGAGTAGGATGCTGATATACACTGAGTGTAGTGCGGTGACCTGAATGGTACTGTGTATGAGGATGGCCAATGGGTGCAAAAATCACTGAAGCGTGTATGGAGTGTATGTTATTACTTAGAAGACTCCTTTTCATTGGGGAGTTGAGTCCCTTGCAGTTAAGGGAGGCTAATGTGAGGGTTTCCATAGTGGTTCGCATTATATTTAACTTAACAGGAAGGGGCAAGAAAAAGGTGGAGGGATCACCACAGACACGAATCAGAACCTAAAGGGAAGGAGAAGAAAGGAATGAGGAAAAGAAAAACTAAGAGAGAGAGAAGAAAAAAAAATTATGGGGAGGGGATGGAGAAAAAGAGAAGGTAAGAGAGAAAACTAGTACCTCCCCTCACCTGAGCGCGAAGATGCAGCGGAAGACCAACAGAGAATGCCTGTCCAGCATCCCGGCCAATTCAAATCCAGTCTATTTCAGATGGTGTAGATATAAACAGGGTTAGGTAACTTATCACTATAAACAAACGTGTTACCGTAACAATAAAAAAAAATTTTTCCTTTTTCCCTTTTTAAAAAAATCTATTTTATATAGATACGTACGTTATATAAACGGTGGCAGCCCTATTCCCCGCCTATCAAGGAACTTGACCTTTAGGAACTGAACAGTCAAATTCCTCGATCTCTTCAGTAAGAGTTTTCAAGGGGGGGGGAGTAAATAGACTACTGAATGGACACTCAAATGGGGGCAGAGTTGAAACAATATATTATAATAAAGTAGCTCTCTATAAGTGTATATAATAGACCAAATCAAAATATAAAACTATCTAGCATTACATTTAGGTTATGATCCTCGGGGGAGGTTGGTTAACTTGCACTAACAGTGTGACTCTCTCAAGTCCTTTCATTGAAGTAGCGTCAGGACCCAATAGCCTTGAGAGTGCTATTGGTCGCAAGTCAACTTGGGTTAGACCTAATCTTATCTAAGTGGTGGCATATACAATGAAGGAGGGGGGACTATATGGCATAGGGAATGGTGTAGACTACAGTTATTATATCATGGTCCATATGTTAGTTCTTTAACACATATATTAACTTTTTTCCCCCCTATTTTTTATCCCTTGTTTTACCCCTTCACCTAAAACATAGTCAGATTGTTCATGTGCAACTGCAAACTTTGAAACAGTAACATCAATATAGTGAATAACCGATTAACAAAGTTTAAAATAGCCCTAACATGGTGGTGCGAAAAACATCCCAGTTAAAGGAACCTTACTCAAAATCTGAGGCTTCAATCGCACTCCAGTGTTAATATTAGGGTTTCATCTCAATCTCGAGTGATAACTAAACACCCATACATAGAGACTTTCGATGTACATCTTAGTTTATAATTAGTGCAATTTAGTTCCTATATAAACTGTCAAACACATAATAACTAGGGCACATTTCTTCATTGGTGCTAGTAGTAAGCATAAGTAGCTTCACCAAAACATGTATCATTATATGCAGTATGTGTATCCCAGGTCGCAGCCAAAATTAAGTCTATTGCTGGTACAACAAGACTGCTGTTAGTGGAGAATATTGGGTTACCCATAGTGCACACGTCAACACAACAAGATATTGAAAGTAATCTAGCACATATTTAACAGTAAATAGCAAGAGAAAAGAAAACTTTGCAAAGGATAAAACTCTGTGTTGAGCTATAGGGTCAAATCCAAGTTCCAGTTTTGGAAGGAAGGACCCAAAGATGTTAGTGTGAGACAGTCATTAGAGCAGACAGTCCACTACCTTCACGAATCTAAAGACCCTTGGGATTTACGTGGGTACATGCGTTGAGGCAGAGGTCTCCACTCTGGGGCATCTGCTTGAAGTGGTCCAGGAGGCATTGTCTTCGGATTGAGGGGAGCAGTTGGAAGAAGATCCCATGTTTTCAAGAGGTCAAATTCCGCTTCCAGGGTGTTGACAGTGTTGATCTGGCCATTCTTCTTTACTGTGACATTAGTCGGATACCCCCATCAGTAACGGATGTTATGTTGTCTGAGGTATTGCGTAAAGAGGCCGACGGATCTGCGCTTTTGCAGTGTATACTGGGAGAGATCCGGGAAGACCGTAATTGACTGGAACTTTTCGGGAAGCTGAGGCTTGTTGGCCAGTTCTCGTAAGATTCTTTCTTTATGTGTGAAAAAATGGATTTTGGCTAGGATGTCTCTAGGTTTGTCCGCTGAAACATTTCTCGGTCTGGGAACCCGGTGTATTCTGTCAATCAAAAAATGTGGGTTTTCAATATCTTTGAGGAGGATCTGGCAGAATTCTGTGACGTGGCTTTCTAGGTCTGTAGGCGATATTTCCTCCGAAACTCCCCTGAATCTCAAATTGTTGCCCCTAGATCTATCCTCTAAGTCAGATAATTTTAGCTCCAAGTCCGAAATTTGGATAGACAGATTCTGTGAATAGGAAAGTAGATTTCCTTGGTCAATAGCCAGATCTTCTTGCTTCCTCTCAAGGGTGTCAGATCTCTCCCCTATGGCCGCAATATCTCTGCGGAGTTCAGCGGAAGATTCTTTTATGGCAATAGTAAACGTGTCCTGCATTGCATTCATGCGCTGGGTAAGTGTGTCTACAATGTTAGCGACCATGTCTGTAGTTGTGGGGCTAGTTGGTTCTGGAAGAGAGGTCATTGAGTCCTAAGAATTGGCTCTTAGGGTACTGTTTTCCTCCTTATCCATTGCAGATGCTTGTGAATTTGAGGCCCTAAAATGATCCATTACTGGTTTCTTAGGTTTTGAAGTAGATTTAGTTCTCCTTTTATTGGGATTGGACATAGCAGGTGACCGTTCAGGTGGGCAGTGATTGCTCAGGTAGGTGGATTATATATGCTGCTCTAGTCTGCAGGTTGAGTGGTTTTGGAGCTAAGGACTATGAATGCCCCCCATGAGTGTCCATAGGTCGTTACATTCTATTCCAGCATTGCTGGTCTACGTAGTTTCAAACAGCCGATGGAGTTTGCACTGGTTATGCAGCTGGTATATGAAAGGAGGAGACAGCCCTGAAATACAGGCAGCAAACCTAGGGAAATAGTGGAGGAGATGCTCCTTGTAGTTATTCAGGCCCTGGATTATTGTTGGAGGGCTCTCAGAAAACCTTTAAGGAGCAAACTGTGTCTATCTTCTAGTGACTCACTATGCGATGATGTTGCGCATAAAGTGAAGGGTCTTTCTTGCAATGAGACACTGCTGAACCTCGTATTATATGAGGGATGTATTATTTGCTGTGACTTTCCAAGTCCAATGTAACTGCCTTAGTGTGGTTTTAATTAGGCAAGATATGTGTTATCTCAGCGGATGGACCCGCTCTGTGTGATGTGTGACGTACCTTTATTGCTGTGAAACACTTTACAGGCTTGTAGATGCTATCTCTGGTGTCTTGGAGTTCTCCTGACCTTTTAGTGGTGATATCAAGCCTTCTAAATAGTTTATTTGCCTATATTTTTTATTTTACCCTAGAATTGAGTCATCAGTGTTGTGTAATCGCTTCAGTTTCTATAATGGTGTTATGCACGTATCAGGTTTTATGAAAAAATATGGCGTCTTTTCCCGCCTTGTTTTCTAGGGTTGCTGTGCACTCACTGTAGCCTTGTATTTATTATTAGGTTTGAATTTGCTCTCTTTCTAGAGAGACCGTAGTCTCAGTCGCTAACCCTCATGTGTAAATGGGCTCCTCAAATGATCCACTCAGCTAGAAGTCCGGTGCAATGTTTCTCAATCAGTGCCATAGCAACTTGTCTCTGTTTGTTAATTGCTGCTCTCTAACAGCTCGAGCAGGGTTTCTGGAACCGGAGTGCTGCGGTATGCGATGGTGGTCGGTGAGCCGATTTATTACCCTCAAAATGAAGTAAAAGTCTTATGTACAGCCGACTGAGCAGAGCCCCGACCCTCCGTATCTGGTCTCAGAGGCCTCGTGAAATACGGGTTACTTTGCAAACGGTTGTTGTGCCTTTAAAGTTTCCAGTATAGACACCTCAGATGGTAGTATCAGTTACCCGGCTGATTCAGACAAAAAAATTGTGCTTTTGAGGCAAATATATTAGGTTTTAAGCAAATTGTACACCGAACTTAATCTAGACACGTCTGTCTGTAATGGCAGTTGGCTCCACCCCCCGTAGTGGCTGTATTTTAATTAGTTATCAGATGGTTACTCAACGTCGCCAAAGGTGTAATTTTAGAATATGTATCAGTGTTTCCCCACTCCATTGAATCTGGCTTGAAAAAGTGGTAAGTGGCTTGAGAATTAAGCAAATTTATATTGTCCTTTAAGAAATGCTCATAGCCTTGTATTAGTGGTGAGGGTATTGTTGTAGGGTAATTGCTTGGCTGCTTAGCTTCTCTGTCCGTTGAGACAACGAATAGATCATCCTTTTTCAAGTTGTGGGATCGAGCCTGGTTTTATAGCCCTCTGGGGCTGTAGTGATGGTCCTGTGCGATTAGAGGGTGTTTATCTATAAGAATTTGTAGATCTTGTTCTGAGGGTGCTCTTTCAACCATAGATTGCAGCATTGCCTCTATTTTAGCAAGTTGAAAATCCAAATTATCAGGAGTCGTCGGTCCACATGGTTGCAGGTAGATTCAATACTGTCAATTACTGTACGTTGTGCTGTTTGACCATTTATGCCTGTATTGGAGGGTGTTGTAGGAGCCTAAGGTAATGATGCGTATATTAAATGTGCGTTTTGGCTAGATACCCCGGAGTGCCGGGGGGGGGGGGGACGTTGCCTGTGAGATTGCCGCCGCTACATGCCTCAGTTGTCTTGTTCCGTCTCTGGGATCATGAACACAGCAATTTAGGCTCAGAGTTTGGTAGTAGATGCTGATAAATACAATACCAGTTGTAATTTTGATAGATGCTGTGGATTTATAATGATAATCGGCGGAATACTGCTATTTCTCCCAGAGTTCCAGGGAGGTTTGGGTGGGTTAGATTAGGGGTATGTGGGTGGTGGGTTGTAATGTTGGGGTGGTATTGTATGTTTTTTTTACAGGCAAAAGAGCTGTTTTCTTTGGGGCATGCCCCGCAAAAGGCCCTTTTAAGGGCTGGTAAGGTAATAGAGCTGGTAACTTTTTATTTTAGAATAGGGTAGGGCATTTTTTTATTTTGGGGGGCTTTGTTATTTTTTTAGGGGGCTTAGAGTAGGTGTAATTAGTTTAAAAATCTTGTATTCTTTTTTTATTTTTTGTAATTTAGTGTTTGTTTGTTTTTGTAATTTAGTTTAGTTGATTTAATTGTAGGTAGTTTATTTTATTAATTTATTGATAGTGTAGTGTTAGGTTTAATTGTAACTTAGGTTAGGATTTATTTTACAGGTAATTTTGTAATTATTTTAACTAGGTAGCTATTAAATAGTAAATAACTATTTAATAGCTATTGTACCTAGTTAAAGTAAATACAAAGTTGCCTGTAAAATAAATATAAATCCTAAAATAGCTACGATATAATTATTCTTTATATTGTAGCTATATTAGGGTTTATTTTAAAGGTAAGTATTTAGCTTTAAATAGGAATAATTTATTTAATAAGAGTTAATTTATTTCCTTAGATTTAAATTATATTTAACTTAGGGGGGTTTTAGGGTTAGGGTTAGACTTATCTTTAGGGGTTAATACATTTATTAGAGTAGCGGTGAGGTCCGGTCGGCAGATTAGGGGTTAATAAGTGTAGGTAAGGTAGCGGCGACGTTGGGGGGGGCAGATTAGTGGTTAATAATTATAATGTAGGTGTCGGCGACGTTGGGGGCAGCAGATTAGGGATTCATAGGGATAATGTAGGTGGCGGCGGTGTCCAGAGCGGAAGATTAGGGGTTAATAATAAAATGCAGGGGTCGGCAGATTAGGGGTTAATAAGTGTAAGGTTAGGGGTGTTTAGACTCGGGGTACATGTTAGGGTGTTAGGTGCAGACTTAGAGAGTGTTTCCCCATAGGAAACAATGGGGCTGCGTTAGGAGCTGAACGCTGCTTTTTTGCAGGTGGTAGGTTTTTTTTTCAGCTCAAACTGCCCCATTGTTTCCTATGGGGAAATCATGCACGAGCACGTTTTTGAAGCTGGCCGCGTCCATAAGCAACGCTGGTATTTAGAGTTGAAGTGGCAGTAAATTATACTCTACGCTCCCTTTTTGGAGCCTAATGCAGCCCTTCAGAGAACTCTAAATACCAGCGGTATTTAAAAGGTGCGGGGGGGGGGGGGGAAAACACGCGTAGCTAACGCACCCCTTTGGCCGCAAAACTCTAAATCTAGCCGAAAGCAAATTAGATGATAATAGTAAATTTGAAAGTTGTTTAAAATTGCATGCCCTATCTGATTAATTAAAGTTTAATTTTGATTTGACTGTCCTTTTAACGCTACAGAGCTCATCTTAGCTATTTGTTTAATCCCTTTTTTGGGGGGTTAAACACATAATTATATGCAAGTAATAAAAAAATAAAATTTTCCATTGCAATAAAGCATTGCATCATTTGAATATTAAATAAAAAATTTAAATCACACACAAATATGCCAATAACTATTGTATTATCAGATGGAACAATTTTATTTTGGTGTACAAATTGTGTTTATTAAAACCATGTGTAACTTCAGTACATGATGTAATCACACACAGAACTCTAATTTTAATTGTTAAATAGATTTTACGTTACATGTTTTTTTTCTCTCTTACTAAAAAACAATCTTTCAAAGATTAAAAAATATAATGCAACCCCAGAGCAAATACCAAGTTTTAATTCTCCATACAAAGATTAAGTGCCAGATTATAAATGGAGAGCTATTTATTGCTCCCACTTGAGCGTTAATTGTGCTAGAAGTAAGCTTTTTGCTCGTCTGGTTGCGCTCGTATTATGAGATGAAAGTAAACTGTTTTCGCTCGCACGCTAACCCAACAAACGCAAAAACACGAAGTTAGAATATCATGTGCGTGTTTATGTATTTCCCATAGAAATCAATGGAGCAAAAACAATGGGGAAAAAAAACTAATTCCGTGCTAACCCAACATGAAATATGAATATTTCATATTATAATGTTCTTCACATAGCAGAATATGTTCTATTTATTCATAAATACATATTTCTAAAGGTTTTTTTGCACAAATATATACTTATACTTGTCATGTGGTCCTTTTTGTTTGTGGAAAGAAATTTTACTACAAGCTATAGAAGCCTAAATTTAGCTGTGCGATTACAATCGCTACGCACACACGATGGCCTCATGGAAACAAGAAAAAGAAAATACGGCAGCACTCCAGGGACTCAATGAGTATAAAACTTGACTTTTATTGTTCCATCTTAAAAAAGTATACAAGCGTATAGGAGGAGGAAGATAAAATTCCAACGTTACGCTAGGAGCTCCTGACATCATATCCTCGTTCTAAACACTCCGTTTGGTGTTTCAGTCGAGAAAGAGACCGGATCCTGAGCAACGTGTGCATTGTTTTTTGGGCCTCATGAAAACAGCTTTTGCACATTCTTAGAGCTTCATGATTAAAGGGACAGTAAAGTCATAAGACACTCATGATTTAGACAGAACATACCATTTTAAACAACTTTCCAATTGAATTATATTATTTAATTTACTTCATTCTCTTGTTATCCTTTGCTGAACGATTTATTTAGGTAATCTCAGGAGCAGCAAAGAACCTAGGTTCTAGCTGCTGATTGGTGGCTGCATATATATAATGATTGTCATTGGCTCACCTATCTGTTCAGTTAGAAACCAGTAGTGCAATGCTGCTCCTTCAACAAATGATACAAAGAGAATGAAGCAAATTTAATAATAGAAGTAAACTGGAAAGTTGTTTAAAATTGTATGTTCTATCTGAATCATGAAATAAATTTATTGGGTTTTATGTCCCTTTAAGATGCAGATGCTGTTTGCGAGCTCACGCAAGTTTACAAACATTACCATGGCTTCCTAACGTCTCATCCACCTCAATGCACTTTACAAGAAAATCCTGATTGCTTACAATGGATCCCATAGTATTTCAGATTAAATTTTTTTAATTTTTTTTAAATATTTCACATTCCAATGTTCTTCACATAGGGGAAGTTTTTGTAAGTATTTGTAAATAGATATTTCTATATATATATATATATATGTAAAAATAATCATATATATATTTAATTAAGAATAAATAATAATAACTAGTATTTATATAGCGCCTTTCTCCCAGTGGGACTCAAAGTGCTTTTCCAGTGCTCGCTCTCTGAATTAACCAAATCGGCAGCTGAATAGTTGTTATTACCCAATTTAACAGTATTCATTGTATCGACCTCGGAAGGATGAAGGGCTGAGTCGGCCCTGCCGGGATTTGAACCTGTAACCTTGGATCTTTTAAACAGGTTTTTTTTGTAGCAAAGGCAATTTCCAACTGAGCTACCTCACAATATAACATACTGCAAAAATGCAAAATATTCATATTTCATGTCGGGTTTAGTGCACTTGAATAAACACAATCACGAGTTTGTGGGAAAATACGTTAATGCAGTCACAGTATTCAAAGTTCAACTTTTTACTTTCAACTTGTAATACAAAAGCATCCTGACATACGCAAAAAGCTTCCATCTAGCTAAATTAACGTGTGAGCGGAAAATTGCGCTCCACTCTTAATCTAGCCCTTAATGCTTAATGTCCCTTTTATTAGAGCACCTTTGGACCAATAAGGAATTTCTATTGGCTGTGTGTGCTTGTTTTTAATTTAACTTAAACAGTGACTAACCCATGCACTGAATAAACTAAAATAGGCAGTGGTCCACAAAGATATCAAATATTTTTCCCTTATAAAACAAATGAAGAAAATAGTTTATTAGGGTTCAGGGATTAATAGAAACAAAAAAAATGACAAAAAAAATATTACACGTTTTGTTCCAAAGGCTGCTATACATGTAACATTTATTTTACAGAAATAGCTAGTGACTATTCCATTGATATTCATCCTTACATATCTAAATCTAATTCCTCCGATCTCAGTGGCGATAAACAATGTGTGATTTAGACATTTTCATCCACTCTAGTGGTGTATTTAAAAATACATAAAAAATCATACAAATTTTTGGTTCCTCACAACGACAAATCTGATCATAATAATTCTAAACACAACCCCTTGACTGCCAGAACATCTGGCTGCATATTGCATTATAGTACATTTCATGTTCCTCTGGCAGCAAAGGGATTGATTAATTGCTATTGTTCTTTATGGCTGCATATAACACCTGCATCTTCTCTGTGAGTGCAATTGTGTTTGCCAACATCTTTGTGTTTACAGTCCAGTAGAGTCTTTTCCTTTCCCGTGCAATCCACATCATCAAGTAAAATTCGTAGGGAACTCCCTTCCCCAAACTCGGCTTGTTTGCTGGCTTTCACGACTTGCGCAAATCCCAGCTGACGACATACAACAGCCGCAGCCTTGCTGTTCCACAGGTCGTCACACACTGTACCCCATTCTCCATTGATGAATATCTCCACTCTACCTCTATCAGACAGGTTATGGCTGTTTAATAGCCGCACCGCTCCGTTCTTGACTTCAGAGGAACTTATGGTCTCTGTACCGCTAGATGCCTTATTTTTCTTTTTATGACCCCTTCTTTCACTGCTCTTTCCGCCTTTCCTTGGTGGTTTAGTTGTGGTTGGCCTAGCGGTAGTCGTTTGCCCTCTGGATGTATCTTCAGAACCCTGCAATACTTTTAAGAATTGCTCCACCCAATCAGGTGTGTGAGTAGTGGGTGGTTTTGCTGTACCCCTTGCTCTTCCTGTGGCTTTTGTAGGTCTTGGCTTGGGAGCTTTAGTCGTTTTTATTATTAACTCTGTATAGAATAAAGAAGAAATGAAAAATATTAGGTATATCAACACAATTACACTGTACAAAATATCAAATTGCTAGAATTAGCTTGTAAAAACAGATTTATAATATTTTAAAAGTGCCCTTGAAATGTTGTTAGAAGTACACATATTGAATAGATATATATGACCATCATCAGGGCATATTTTGTTATCATCTCAGGTTAGCGCAACTGAAAAAATGCGACCGGGTTTGCACATGAGCAGGGTGTTAGTTTTTCTCTCCCACTTTTCACGCTCCATTGACTTCTTAGGGGGAATATGTTAATGTGATCGCAATATCTGCATGCAAGTAAAATCTTTTTAGTTTAATCTTGTAATCTAGCCCTATTGGGAGCAGACACACCTGGGTGGAGTTGCAGTTGTTCTATGGGTGGGTGAAAGTGTTGTTACAGGTGTTTTATGAGCAGGATTAGGGCAGGGGCGGTATAGTTACAGGTGTTTTATGGGCAGGATCAGGGCAAGGGGAGGTGCAGTTACAGGTGTTTCATAATCAGGATCAGGGCAGAGGGAGATGTAGTTACAGGTGTTTTATGGGCAGGATCAGGGCAGGGGCAGTGTAGTTACAGGTGTTTTATGGGAAGGATCAGGGCAAGGGGAGGTGCAGTTACAGGTGTTTCATAAGCAGGATCAGGGCAGAGGGAGATGTAGTTACAGGTGTTTTATGGGCAGGATCAGGGCAGGGGCAGTGTAGTTACAGGTGTTTTATGGGCAGGATCAGGGCAGGGGCAGTGTAGTTACAGATGTTTTATGGGCAGGATCAGGGCAAGGGGAGGTGCAGTTACAGGTGTTTTATGGGCAGGATCAGGGCAGGGGCAGTGTAGTTACAGGTGTTTTATGGGCAGGATCAGGGCAGGGGCAGTGTAGTTACAGGTGTTTTATGGGCAGGATCAGGGCAGGGGCAGTGTAGTTACAGGTGTTTTATGGGCAGGATCAGGGCAAGGGGAGGTGCAGTTACAGGTGTTTCATAATCAGGATCAGGGCAGAGGGAGATGTAGTTACAGGTGTTTTATGGGCAGGATCAGGGCAGGGGCAGTGTAGTTACAGGTGTTTTATGGGCAGGATCAGGGCAGGGGCAGTGTAGTTACAGGTGTTTTATGGGCAGGATCAGGGCAGGGGCAGTGTAGTTACAGGTGTTTTATGGGCAGGATCAGGGCAAGGGGAGGTGCAGTTACAGGTGTTTCATAATCAGGATCAGGGCAGAGGGAGATGTAGTTACAGGTGTTTTATGGGCAGGATTAGGGCAGGGGCGGTGTAGTTACAGGTGTTTTATGGGCAGGATCAGGGCAAGGGGAGGTGCAGTTACAGGTGTTTCATAATCAGGATCAGGGCAGAGGGAGATGTAGTTACAGGTGTTTTATGGGCAGGATCAGGGCAGGGGCAGTGTAGTTACAGGTGTTTTATGGGCAGGATCAGGGCAGGGGGAGGTGTAGTTACAGGTGTTTCATGCGTGGGATCAGGGCCGGGGGCGGGGTAGCTACAGGTGTTTCATGGGCAGGATTAGGGCAGGGGACGGTGTAGTTACAGGTGTTTCAACAGCAGGATCAGGGCAGGGGGAGGTGTAGTTACAGGTGTTTCAAAGGCAGGATCAGGTAAGGGGGCAGGTTCATGGCAGGGGGAGGTGTAGTTACAGGTGTTTCATGGGCAGGATTAGGGCAAGGGGCGGTGTAGTAACAGTTGTTTCATGGGCAGGATCAGGGCAGGGGGCGGTGTAGTTACAGGTGTTTTATAGGCAGGATCAGGTCAGGGGGCAGGATAAGGTCAGGGGACTGTGTAGTTACAGATGTTTCATGGGCAGGATTAGGGCAGGGGGCGGTGTAGTAACAGGTGTTTCACAGGCAGGATTAGGGCAGGGGGCGATGTAGTTACAGGTGTTTTATAGGCAGGATCAGGTCAGGGGGCAGTGTAGTTACAGATGTTTCATGGGCAGGATCAGGGCAGTGGGAGGTGTAGTTACAGGTGTTCAGAGGGTAGAGGAAGGTGGTCCAGGGGGTGAGATTAGGCAGTTGTGGGATGTATCCTGCTTAAAAGGACAGAGGCAGGGGTAGTCATTTTTACCTTTTTACCCTCTTCCTCAGCCCAATGAGGGTGCTAAACAGAAGATTGGGGTTGATTTGCACCCCTTGCCCCCCTAGATCCACTACTGTTACTAAGCTCTGTCCTTTCACTGCTGAGCACTTCTCTTACCTAGTTCTGCATGCAAATAACCAAACATGTACACCTCAACCACTGTGCCTTACAGACATAGCTGAACCTCCAATGCCATTTAGCCTTAAATATACATATAGGATTAGCTGTGCCCATGCTTTATTGACAGAAGATTTACCTGGAATCCTGGAACAAAAAGAGCATACATCTTCCAAAATGTGTTTGGTGGTATAAATATAATTACTAGACGAGTGCATTTATCCGTTTCGTTAGCTGCCAAATGAGAAATGCGGCGGCTACTCAGGGCATTTGGCTCTTTTCAGAGCCGGATTTCTTCTTGTGAAAGTGCAACACACAGATCTTCCACATTCGGCAACTAACAAACTGCCGAATGCACAAGTCGAGCACTTACTGCTGCACTTCATCTGGGAGGGGTAAAAATACTGTGCACAATTGGATAAAATAAATAAATTGGAAAGATTTTTCAGATTGCCTGCACTTTCTGAATTCTAAAGGAACAGTAAAGTCAAAAGAAAACTTTCATAATTCAGATAGAGAACAATTTTAATCAACTTTCCAGTTTACTTCTATTATTAAATTTACTTTTTCCTCTTGGTATCTTTTGCTGAAGAGTAAGCTTAGGTAGGCTGATAGGAAGTGAGGAGCGTGTATGTGTCTTTAGCAGTCTATGGCAGCAGTGTTTGCAACAACGTATGAAGCAAAGCTATACATAGTAGCAAACACTGCTGTGACCAGCCAATACACGTGCACGCTCCTGAACTAATCCAGGATTATTCTTTAAGAAAGAAACCAAGAGAACAAAGTAAAATTGATAATAGAAGTAAATTGGAAAATTGATTAAAATTGTATGCTTTATAGTTGTGCTCATAAGTTTACATACCCTGGCAGAATTTATGATTTTTTGGCAATTTTTCAGAGAATATGAATGATAACACAAAAACTTTTCTTTCACTCATGGTTAGTGTTTGGCTGAAGTCATTTATTATCAATCAACTGTGTTTACCACTTTTAAATCATAATGACAACAGAAACTACCCAAATGACCCTTATTAAAAGTTTACATACCCTGGTGATTTTGGCCTGATAACATGCACACAAGTTGACACAGAGGGGTTTGAATGGTTATTAAAAGGTAACCATCGTCATCTGTGATCTGTTTTCTTGTAATTAGTCTGTGTGTATAAAAGGTCAATGAGTTTCTAGACTCCTGACAGAGCCTTACATCTTTCATCCAGTGCTGCACTGACGTTTCTGGATTCTGAGTCATGGGGAAAGCAAAAGAATTGTCAAAGTATCTGTGGGAAAAAGGTAGTTGAACTGTATAAAACAGGAAAGGGATATAAAAAGATATCCAAGGAATTGAGAATGCAAATCAGCAGTGTTCAAACTCTAATAAAGAAGTAGAAAATGAGGGGTTCTGTTGAAACCAAACCACGGTCAGGTAGAACAACTAAAATTTCAGCCACAACTGCCAGGAAAATTGTTCAGGATGCAAAGACAAACCCACAAATAACTTCAGGTGAAATACAGGACTCTCTGAAAACATGTGGTGTGGCTGTTTCAAGATGCGCAATAAGGAGGCACTTGAAGAAAGATGGGCTGCATGGTCGAGTCGCCAGAAGAAAGCCATTACTACGCAAATGCCACAAAGTATTGCACAAAGTATCCCACTTACAATACGCCAAACAGCACAGAGACAAGCCTCAAACCTTCTGGCACAAAGTCATTTGGAGTGATGAGACCAAAATTGAGCTTTTTTGCCACAACCATAAACGCTACATTTGGAGAGGAGTCAACAAGGCCTATGATGAAAGGTACACCATTCCTACTGTGAAACACAGAGGTGGATCGCTGATGTTTTGGGGATGTGTGAGCTACAAAGGCACAGGAAATTTGGTCATTGATGGCAAGATGAAAGTTATCAAACAGAACGCTTCATTTTCCACTTCTTGATTAGAGTTTGAACACTGTTGATTTGCATTCTCAATTCCTTGGATATCTTTTTATATCCCTTTCCTGTTTTATACAGTCCAACTACCTTTTCCCGCAGATCCTTTGACAATTCTTTTGCTTTCCCCATGACTCAGAATTCAGAAACGTCAGTGCAGCACTGGATGAAAGATGCAAGGGTCTGTCAGGAGTTCAGAAACTCATTGACCTTTTATACACACACACTAACTACAAGCAAACAGATCACAGGTGAGGATGGTTACATTTACTAGCCATTCAAACCCCTTTGTGTCAACTTGTGTGCATGTTATCAGGCCAAAATCACCAGTGTAAACTTTTGATCAGGGTCATTTGGGTAGTTTCTGTTGTCATTATGATTTAAAAAGAGTAAACACAGTTGATTGATAATAAATGGCTTCAGCCAAACACTAACCATGAGTGAAAGAAAAGTTTTTGTGTTATCGTTCATATTCTCTGAAAAATGGCCAAGAAATCATAAATTCTGCCAGGGTATGTAAACTTATGAGCACAACTGTATCTGAATCATGAAAGTTTTATTTTGACTTTACTGTTCCTTTAAAGTTTTAGAATTCCGAAAGAGCATTCAAATCCATGTAAGTTTAATTTTGAAATTACTTTCCCTTTTAAAGTCTCTTTAAATAAATACAACAACTTCAGTAAAGTGATGATTTAGCTCAGGAATGAGGAACCTTGGCCCTCCTGATGTTTCAGAACTACATTACCCATGATACTTAGGCACTTTGAAGTGCAGTTGAGTATCATGGGAAATGTAGTTCTGAAACATCTGGAGGAATCTTTGCTAATGTTCCCATATTTCTGTTAGGCAATAATATACAGGATTGTCTTTCTCTAACTTTTCTACCAGTAAACATTTGAAGCTTAAAAATTAATATTTGTAAAAAAAGATAAAAAAAGTAAAAATTCCCCTATGTTTCAGAAAGATGCAGAATATAACTTCATCAACTTGACCCCTGTGCATCAACATACCACTGAGGATAAACTGAAGCTATGGTGTGTACAGATAAATCAAACGACCCTGAGTATTTGCTGGTAGGTTCACACTGAGCCAAAATGTGATATAAAAAAATTATTATTTCCTGCGGTTGTACGGAGCATATGTACATATGTGCAGCTTTGATGAGTAAAAGCTGTAACTGAAACAATGATAGATTTTATTAGAGGCATTTTTAGTCATTTGCTTATTGTAAATATGTGTTTGTTCCAAATGTAAACGCACTAATGTGCACTACTATGTCCCATTAATGTTTCAAACTAGAGAATATGTCATCGTGAAAAACATTTTGTAAATAACAAAATCTGTTCTAAAACATAGGAAATGAATGTCACAATGAGTTTCATTTTTCAGATAGAGCATAAAATTTAATTACAAAACTTTCCAATTTATGTAAACCGTTATTACAAACATTGTAGCTATCATAAAGTCTCTAGACACGTGCACGCTCATGAGGGTATCTCAGTATGCTCTCATGGTTAGAAGCTATTTTTAAAATAGATAACCAGCAAAAATAAAAAGCTTAGACAACAGAAGGAAACTGAAAGGGACATAAAAGTAAAAATTAAGTTATGATGGAGCAGATAGTTTTAAGAAACTTTCAAATTTACTTTGATTATGCAGTACTGAGAGTTAGCTGATGATTTGTGGCTACACACATATGCCTTTTGCCATTGGCTCACCAGATGTGTTCAGCTAGCTCCCAGTAGTGTATTGCTGCTCTGGAACTGACTTTAATTATGTGTTTAACCTATTTTTAGGGGTTAAACATACAATTTTATGCTAGCAACAGTGCAATAATAAAGGCTATAACACATTAGATCACTATCTTTTAGCACTTTTATGTCCCTTTAAAGGGACACTCAAGTCAAAATAAACTTTTATGATTCAGATAGAGCGTGCAGATTTAAGACACTTTTAAATTTACTTACTGATCCTACTGAGCATATGCACAAGCTCACAGGGTATACGTATACTAGTCTGTGATTGGCTGATGTCTGTCACATGATACGGGGGGGGAATGGGAGACAAAACAAATTTGGCAGAAAAAAAAATCTACTGCTTATTTGAAATTCAGTATAAGTGCTACTGCATTGTCTTTTTATTATGCACTGTATTTAGTGGTCATTTAAAGAGAGGTTGTACTAAAATGTCTATGATGCGTATGAAAGAACAGCAAGTTTAAATATTAAAATATTTTAGTATGAAATAGTAGGTTTAGGGTTTGTGCACGACTGATACTGATGTATAAGTTCTGATTGGTTGGTAAGGACGATCCTGCTTCTCCCGTACAAAAAAAATAGAGCAGTACTGCATTGCTGCTCTGGGGTTGCAAGGGTTAAACGCATAGTTATATGTAAACAACTTTGCAATGATAAAACAGTCTAACACATTAGAGCAGTTTATTTTTTTCACCCTTTTTTGCCCCTTTAAAATTATAACTTCCATGTCCCTTTAATAAATTATAAAACATCACACTTACTCTCTTTTGGCACAAACTCGATAATGTTACTTTTCACTTTTACTGGTGCAGGATGGAAGCGACATCTGCCAGGTGGTGCCCTCCTGTGGAGACAGAGCAGATCTCTCAGATGGGTAGTGTGCAAAAATCTAAATTATGCTATTAGGAAATATATAGTCTTATGCTAAGTTCTTTAGTGTCAGTATCTTTAATATATTCCTATTGATTTATTATTTTTATGCACACTGAATCTGAGCAGCAATTGAGTGTCTGTCAAGGGAATTCAATTTAGATAAAAATAAGCTTAAATGATGGTATCTTTCTTCTAAGAAGCTTAAAAGATTATACCCCAGGAAGAGCAATAATGCTGGAGGTGTGGATATATAGACATTTCTATAGATCATCTGTGGTGGTGGTGCCCAAACCTCTTGAATAAACAAAACTAAAATCCCAATCAAATTTAAACGGAAGCTATTTCAGACTTTAGTTAACAGTGCTAGGATTTTAATTGCCAAAAACGGGAAAACCAAACGCCTAGATTACGAGTTTTTGTCGGTAATGGTGTGCGGTGCTAACGCACAGTTTTTCCTTACAGCTCACTTAAGACAACGCTGGTATTACAGGTTTTTAGAAACCCGGCGATAAAAAAGTGAGCGTAGAGCAGAATTTAGCTCCACATCTCACCTCAATACCAGCGCTGCTTACGGTAGCGGTAAGCTGGCAAAACGTGCTCGTGCACGATTTCCCCATAGGAATCAATGGGGCAGAATCGGCTGAAAAAAAAACTAACACCTGCAAAAAAGCAGCGTTCAGCTCCTAACGCAGCCCCATTGATTCCTATGGGGAAATAATTTTATGTCTACACCCTAACATGAACCCCGAGTCTAAACAGCCCTAATATTACACTTATTAGCCCATAATCTGCCGCCCCTGACATCGCCGACACCTACATTATATTATTAACCCCTAATTTGCCGCTCCGGACACCGCCGCCACCTACATTATACCTATGAACCCCTAATCTGCAGCCCCCAACATCGCCGACACCTACATTATATTTATTAACCCCTAATCTGCCGCCTCCAATGTCGCCACCAGCTAACTACACTTATTAACCCCTAATCTGCCGCCGCCACTATAATAAATATATTAACCCCTAAACCTAAGTCAAACCCTAACACCCCCTAACTTAAATATAATTTAAAATAATCTAAATAAAATTACTACAATTAATAAAATTATTCCTATTTAAAACTAAATATTTACCTATAAAAAACTAATAACTAATAGTTACATTGTAGCTATCTTAGGTTTTATTTTTATTTTACAGGCAAGTTTGTATTTATTTTAACTAGGTACAATAGTTATTAAATAGTTATTAACTATTTAATAACTACCTAGTTGAAATAAAGACAAATTTACCTGTAAAATAAAACCTAACCTAAGTTACAATTACACCTAACACTACACTATAATTAAATTAATTCCCTAAACTAACTACAATTAAATACAATTAAATACAATTATCTAAATTACGAAAAACAAACAAACACTAACTTACAGAAAATAATAAAATAATTACTAGAATTTTAAACTAATTACACCTACTCTAATCCCCCTAATAAAATAAAAAAGCCCCCCCTACCCTATACTAAATTACAAATAGCCCTTAAAAGGGCCTTTTGCGGGGCATTGCCCCAAAGTAATCAGCTCTTTTACCTGTAAAAAAAATTACAATACCCCCCCAACATTACAACCCCCCACCCACACACCCAACCCTACTCTAAAACCCACCCAATCCCCCCTTAATAAAACCTAACACTAACATCTTGAAGATCACCCTACCTTGAGACGTCTTCACCCAACCGGGCAGAAGTGGACCTCCAGACGGCCAGAAGTCTTCATCCGATCCGGGCAGAAGAGGACCTCCAGACGGGCAGAAGTCTTCATCCAGGCGGCATCTTCTATCTTCATCCATCTGGAGTGGAGCGGGTCCATCTTCAAGCCAGCCGACTTCAAGCCAGCCAGCGGAGCATCCTCTTCCAACGACATCCAACTGAAGAATAAAGGTTCCTTTAAATGACGTCATCCAAGATGGCGTCCCTTGAATTCCGATTGGCTGATAGGATTCTATCAGCCAATCGTAATTAAGGTAGGAAAAATCCTATTGGCTGATGCAATCAGCCAATAGGATTGAAGTTCAATCCTATTGGCTGATTCAATAAGCCAATAGGATTGAGCTCGCATTCTATTAGCTGTTCCAATATTTTGGGGGGCTTTTTTATTTTATTAGGGGGATTAGAGTAGGTGTAATTAGTTTAAAATTCTTGTAATTATTTTATTATTTTTTGTAATTTAGTGTTTGGGTTTTTGTACTTTATTTTATTTAATTGTAATTAGTTTAATTTAATTTAGGTAATTAATTTATTTATAGTGTAGTGTTAGGTGTAATTATAACTTAGGTTAGGGTTTATTTTACAGGTAAATTTGTACTTATTTTAGCTAGGTAGTTATTAAATAGTTAATAACTATTTAATAACTATTGTACCTAGTTAAAATAAATACAAACTTGCCTGTAAAATAAAAATAAATCCTAAAATAGCTATAATGTAATTATTAGTTATATTGTAGCTATCTAACGGCTAGATTTGGAGTTTGGCGGTAGCCGTGAAAACCAGCGTTAGAGGCTCCTAACGCTGGTTTTAGGCTACCGCCAGTATTTGGAGTCAGTCAAAAAAGTTCTAACGCTCACTTTTCAGCCGCGACTTTTCCATACCGCAGATTTTAACCCCTAATCTGCCGACCGCCACCTACGTTATCCTTATGTACCCCTAATCTGCTGCCCCTAACACCGCCGACCCCTATATTATATTTATTAACCCCTAATCTGCCCCCCACAACGTCGCCTCCACCTGCCTACACTTATTAACCCCTAATCTGCCGAGCGGACTGCACCGCTATTATAATAAAGTTATTAACCCCTAATCCGCCTCACTAACCCTATAATAAATAGTATTAACCCCTAATCTGCCCTCCCTAACATCGCCGACACCTAACTTCAATTATTAACTAATTTATATTATATTTATTAACCCCTAATCTGCCCCCCACAACGTCGCCGCCAGCTACCTACACTTATTAACCCCTAATCTGCCGTCGGCACGCTGCCGCCAGCTACATTATAGCTATGTACCCCTAATCTGCTGCCCTAACATCGCCGACCCCTATATTATATTTATTAACCCCTAACCTGCCCCCCACAAGGTCGCCGCCACCTACCTACAATAATTAACCCCTAATCTGCCGACCGCAAAGAGCCGCCACCTACATTATAGCTATGTACCCCTAATCTGCTGCCCCTAACACCGCCGACCCCTATATTATATTTATTAACCCCTAACCTGCCCTCCCTAACATCGCCGACACCTAACTTCAATTATTAACCCCTAATCTGCCGACCGAATCTCGCCGCTATTCTAATAAATGTATTAACCCCTAAAGCTAAGTCTAACCCTAACACTAACACCCCCCTAAATTAAATATAATTTAAATCTAACGAAATAAATTAACTCTTATTAAATAAATTATTCCTATTTAAAACTAAATACTTACCTGTAAAATAAACCCTAATATAGCTACAATAAAAAATAAATAAAAGTTACAATTAAACCTAACACTACACTATCAATAAATTAATTAAATACAATACCTACAATTACCTACAATTAAACCTAACACTACACTATCAATAAATTAATTAAATACAATACCTACAATTACCTACTATTAAACCTAACACTACACTATCAATAAATTAATTAAATACAATACCTACAAATAACTACAATGAAATAAACTAACTAAAGTACAAAAAATAAAAAAGAACTAAGTTACAAAAAATAAAAAAATATTTACAAACATAAGAAAAATATTACAACAATTTAAAACTAATTACACCTACTCTAAGCCCCCTAATAAAATATCAAAGCCCCCCAAAATAAAAAAATGCCCTACCCTATTCTAAATTACTAAAGTTCAAAGCTCTTTTACCTTACCAGCCCTGAACAGGGCCACTAAGCCCCTGAAGATCTTCCTACCTTGTCTTCACCATGCCAGGTATGACCGTCCGTTCCAGCTCCGATATCTTCATCTAAGCCCAAGCGGGGGCTAGACATCCATCATCCGACGGTGTAATATTTTTCTTATGTTTGTAAATATTTTTTTATTTTTTGTACTTTAGTTAGTTTATTTCATTGTATTTATTTGTAGATATTGTATTTAATTAATGTATTGATAGTGTAGTGTTAGGTTTAATTGTAGGTAATTGTAGGTATTGTATTTAATTAATTTATTGATAGTGTAGTGTTAGGTTTAATTGTAACTTAGGTTAGGATTTATTTTACAGGTAATTTTGTAATTATTTTAACTATTTTAGCTATTAAATAGTTCTTAACTATTTAATAGCTATTGTACCTGGTTAAAATAAATACAAAGTTACCTGTAAAATAAATATAAATCCTAAAATAGCTATAATATAATTATAATTTATATTGTAGCTATATTAGGATTTATTTTACAGGTAAGTATTTAGCTTTAAATAGGAATAATTTATTTAATAAGAGTTAATTTATTTCGTTAGATTTAAATTATATTTAACTTAGGGGGGTGTTAGTGTTAGGGTTAGACTTAGCTTTAGGGGTTAATCCATTTATTAGAATAGCGGCGAGATTCGGTCGGCAAATTAGGGGTTAATAATTGAAGTTAGGTGTCGGCGATGTTAGGGAGGGCAGATTAGGGGTTAATACTATTTATTATAGGGTTAGTGAGGCGGATTAGGGGTTAATAACTTTATTATAATAGCGGTGCAGTCCGCTCGGCAGATTAGGGGTTAATAAGTGTAGGCAGGTGGAGGCGATGTTGTGGGGGGCAGATTAGGGGTTAATAAATATAGGGGTCGGCGGTGTTAGGGGCAGCAGATTAGGGGTACATAGGGATAATGTAAGTAGCGGCGGTTTACGGAGCGGCAGATTAGGGGTTAAAATAATATGCAGGGGTCAGCGATAGCGGGGGCGGCAGAATAGGGGTTAATAAGTGTAAGGTTAGGGGTGTTTAGACTCGGGGTACATGTTAGGGTGTTAGGTGCAGACGTAGGAAGTGTTTCCCCATAGCAAACAATGGGGATGCGTTAGGAGCTGAACGCGGCATTTTTGCAGGTGTTAAGTTTTTTTTCAGCTCAAACAGCCCCATTTTTTTCTATGGGGGAATCGTGCACGAGCACGTTTTTGAGGCTGGCCGCGTCCGTAAGCAACTCTGGTATCGAGGGTTGAAGTTGCGTTAAATATGCTTTACGCTCCTTTTTTGGAGCCTAACGCAGCCATTCTGTGGACTCTCAATACCAGAGTTATTTTAAAGGTGCGGCCAGAAAAAAGCCAGCGTTAGCTACGCGGGTCGTTACCGACAAAACTCTAAATCTAGCCGTTAGGGTTTATTTTATAGGTAAGTATTTAGTTTTAAATAGGAATAATTTAGTTAATTGTAGTTATTTTATTTCGAATTATTTAAATTATATTTAAGTTAGGGGGGGGTTAGGTTTAGGGTTAGACTTAGATTTAGGGGTTAATACATTTAATATAGTGGTGGCGGCAGATTAGGGGTTAATTAATGTAGGTAGGTGTCGGTAATGTTAGGGACGGCAGATTAGGAGTTAATAAAATGTAACTAGTGTTTGCGAGGCGGGAGTGCGGCGGTTTAGGGGTTAATATATTTATTACAGTGGCGACGATGTCCGGTCGGCAGATTAGGGGTTAAAAATGTATTTAAGTGTTTGCGATGTGCGGGGGGGGGGGGCTTGGTTTAGGGGTTAATAGGTAGTTTATGGGTGTTAGTGTACTTTTTAGCACTTTAGTTAAGAGTTTTATGTTACGGCGTTAGCCCATAAAACTCTTAACTACTGACTTTTAAATGCGGTAGGATTCTTGACAGGAGAGGGTGTACCGCTCACTTTTTCCAAGACTCGCAATACCGGCGTTAGGAAAATCCCATTAAAAAGATAGGATACGCAATTGACCTAAGGGGATTTGCGGTATGCTCGAGTCGAGGAAAAAAAGTGAGCGGTACACCTGTACCTGCCAGACTCGTAATACCAGCGGGCGTTAAAAAGCAGCGTTGGGACCTCTCAACACTGCTTTTTAAGGCTAACGCAAGACTCGTAATCTAGCCGAAAGATATCTCAACTATCCAAATGTGGAAATACAGAATTTATAGCATTAGAATATTTTTTTCAGAAACAGGGGAATCTAGACATTTTTATTGAGATGCAAATATTATGGGAGGAATACTTGGAATCTAGTAATAACTTTGGCGTCATCAACTTTTCTAATGCTAGTGAAACGTGAGAATCTTGATGTAGAGTGTTGATATCTATATTGGATACAATTCATTTCTAATACTGGTAAAATGACGGTCCACTGAAATTTGACCGATGTTTATAATGATTGGTAATTTCATGTTTGGAACTTAATTATGTTTTGTTTTATTAAAGATTGTATAAAAATTAATCTGACAGGTTTTTTTTGTGAATTATGTATTTTATTATAACTTGTTTTGTATAACGTTCTCATATTTGTCAATAAATATTAGATTAAAAAGAAAATAAGATCCCCCATTTGCTTCCCATTGGCAAATGGAACTAGGGATCTCTTTAACTAGGAAGCAGTGGAACAATATATTCTGTCACTCACATAAATCATCCTCATCCCCCTAGACTACTTGAACTGAATCACAAAATATTGTTCCACTGGTACCCCTGAAAGGATCAAACGCATATATCCCAACGCCTCTTGTTGGAGAGGATGTGGCATGCTTGGTACCATGTTGCACATTTGGTGGCAGTATAAATTTTGGTCTCCCTTCTGGAACAGTGATAAGAATTTTTTTAAAGGGATAGTAAAGTAGAAATTAAAGTTTCAAGATTTAGATAGGATATGCAATCTTAAACAACTTTCTAATTTACTTTTCTCATCAAATTTGCATTGTTCTCTTGTTATTCTTAGTTGAAAGCTAAACCTAGGTAGGCTCATATGCTAATTTCTAAGCCCTTGAAGGCCGCCTCTAATCTGAATGCATTTGAAAGCTTTTCACAGCTAGAGGGTGTTCGTTCATGTGTGTCATATAGGTAACACTGTACTCAAGCACGTGAAGTTATTTAAGAGTCAGTACTAATTGCCTGAAATGCAAATCTGTCAAAAGATCTGAGAGAAGGAGGCAGTCAGCAGAAGCTTAGATACAAGGTAATTACAGAGGTAAAAAGTATATTTCTATAACAGTGTTGGTTATGGAAAACTGTGGAATGGTAAATAAAGGGATTATCTATCTTTTTAAACAATAACATTTTGGTGTTTACTATCCCTTTAAGGGATTACTGGGAATCACCTTTACATTAAAAGGACAGTCTACAATAGAATTGTTATTGTTTTAAAAGATAGATAATCCCTTTATTACTCATTCCCCAGTTTTGCATAACCAACACAGTTATATTAATGTACTTTTTACCTCTGTGATTACCTTGTATCTAGGAACCTTCTTCCAGCCCCCTGATCACATGACTGTGACTGTTTATTATCTATTGACTTGCATTTAGTACTGTGTTGTGCTAAATCTTAAATAACTCCCCGGCGTTAACAAAGTGTTATCTATATGGCTCACGTGTACTTTCAGTCTCTTCTTGTAAAAAGCAATTTTAAAAGCATGTGATAAGAGGCAGCCCTCAAGGGCTTAGAAATTAGCATATGAGCCTACCTATGTTTAGTTTCAACTATGAATGCCAAGAGAACAAAGCAAATTTAATGATAAAAGTAAATTGGAAAGTTGATTAAAATTACAAGTCATATCTGAATAATGAAAGTTTAATTTTGACTAGACTGTCCTTTTAACTCCAATAACTGCCCTTTTCAATTATAAACCCGGAAAACTATGTAAAATTATATGGAAACTACTACAAATAGGTCTCAATAGTGCAAGATTGCTGATCGCAAAAAAATGGAAATCCCCCCTAATTCCCACAATACAAGAATGGAGACTTAATACATCTGAGCTCCTCCCCTTAGAGGAATTCTCATATTTTAGGAACGGAAACTTAACTTTCTTCCAGGAGGTCCAGTTTTACTGGGAATCTCTCACACATACAACCCCACCACAACTATAGGACCCTACTCTCACCTCCCAGTCGGGACCTTCCTTCTTTCTTCCTTTTTCTCTTTCTCCCCACTCTTCCTTTTCTTAAATCTCTTCTAGCCTCTCCTCTCTCCTTTTTTCTGACTCCACTTCTTTTCTCGCTCACATGGTCTCTCCCATCCTTAATGACTTACTAGTATAATACATGCACTAATACTGCTGAGTATCCTGAGTTGAACTTTCAATAGTCAGATGAGGTCCTCCAGGGAGAGGGTTTTTGAAACCCAAATTGCACCTTTTTTGGTCTCCATATATTACCCAGGCCTTCTCAACATTTCATATAAAGAGACTAAATAGAAGCTACAGAAGGGACTGCACCATAGTTGTATGATGGAGAATTTACATCGCTGAGAACCCCTGACCTATCAGGTATATTTGAAACTGGATCTGTATTGCATAATATTGCCTTATAAAATAATTTTTGCAGTCTTTATGTTTTCCAATATTGTACTGTTTACAGCTTCACATTAAAGCCTTTGAAACTCAAAAAAAAAAAGAAGAAGAAAATAAGCTTAATTGTTCAAGAATGTTATTTTACTGCATAGAAAAGGCTATGGAAAGTTGGCAATATCTTGAAATTTATGGAATCTAGAGGATTTTCCCTAACAACTTGCTCAAATGTTATAACTTGGTGATAT
Organism: Bombina bombina; assembly: GCF_027579735.1. Taxonomy (NCBI): domain Eukaryota; kingdom Metazoa; phylum Chordata; class Amphibia; order Anura; family Bombinatoridae; genus Bombina; species Bombina bombina. The sequence continues at coordinate 76,995,693 of NC_069499.1, forward strand.
TAAAAGTACATATTCTCAATATTAAATAGTTTATCCAGTCATTTCAACAGTAAAGATCTATATTATAAGTAGGGTCCAAAAATATTAGCACTATTGTGCATTAACTTCGCTGGGGAGCAATGGCGCTTCTTTTTTTGCACTCATATTACAAGTACAAAGATATGTTTATCACTCGAGTGACTGTCTAACATCTGCATGTTGGATAGTGCTGGTTCGCTAAATCCATCGCATAACAGAATTTTAGATTTGGCAATTTGTACCGGTATAATAAAATGATTGTAAAGTTTTCTACATTGGTCACTAACCTTGAAGTGTCCACAATCTTGTATACAACACCCGTTGGTGAGGTTGCACTTGGCACCCCAGTGGACATGAAATAAAGTTCACCTGCAAAAATGTAATATCATTAATTAGGAAGTTACGATCATATGGGTTAAATACGTTTTTCCTCTCATCATAATTTCGATTTCTAGTTAACACAGCTTGTTAATTATTCAGGAAATAAAAATTGTGCCCAATTCTGTTCCAATGAGGTTCTTGCTAACCAACACCACTCAGACTTACACTGTGTGTTTTTGTAAAACATTGTTGCTAATTCAGTGCATCCAAATCTTTCTTCTCTCACTTCAAGGGCAATTTGAGATACTTTAATGCCTCATGTTTTCCTTGCATATTTGACCATAATCTCCCTGAATGCCCTACAGACTTCTCACACACTCATTGAGGCCCATTTATCAAGCTCCGACTGGAGCTTGAGGGCCCGTGTTTCTGAAGACTCGCCAGAAACGCAAGTTATGGAGCAGCGGTCTAAAGTCTGAGTGGTGTTGGTTAGACCGCTGCTCCATAACCGGTCTGCCTGCTCTGATAAGGCGGACAGAGATCGCCACAATTCAACCCGATCGGGTTGATTGACACCCCCTGCTGGCGGCCGATTGGCCGCGAGTCTGCAGGGGGCGGCGTTGCACCAGCAGCTCTTGTGCAATGCTGAATACGGACAGCGTATTGCTCTCCGCATTCAGCGATGTCTGTCGAACCTGATCCGCACTGTCGGATCAGGTCCGACAGACCTTTGATAAATAGGCCTCATTATCTTGTTCTTGTTCCTGTTTTAAATGGTCAGTAAATTCAAACTTAAACTTCCATACAATGAGTAGAAAAAAGTGTACCGCTTATGAAATTGCAGGTTTTTGAAATGTAAAGACAGAAATAACAATGCAAATGTCAGACTTTTTCCATCTGTAATATGATCTTCTAAAAAATAAAAATCCATACTTAAAAACTCAGCAAATTGTTAGGAACATTTGAAAAACAAACAAACAAACAAACAAACAAACAAAAAAACACTACAGCACCTGACTGAATAAGTCTGTACAGCATTTGATAATGAGGGCTCTAGCTGTGTTTACAGTTAAACAATCACATTCTAAATCATGCCTGTAGATAAACAGCATAGAGCTGTCATCAATGAAAGTGATTATGATTAAACCCAGATGAAGTCAGCTGTTGCTGTAGGATTTGCTTGAATGTTTGGGGCTGCATCCTATAAAGAGAGACATGGAATATCAAAAGCATTGGATGTACCATGGAGCATTGTCAAAACCATCATCAATAAGTGGAGCAAAAGTGGCACCACAGATACATTGCAAAGATCAGGACAACCCTCCAAAGTTGATGAGAGGACAATAGAGAAACTTATTAAGGAGTTTACCAAGAGGCAAAACTGTAGGAGCTACAGAATGTTCTAGCAGGTAGCGGTCACTCCTTGCATGTGACCCTCATATCTTGTATTCTGCACGTCTGGGCTATTGGGTTGGGTGGCAAAAACTTTCTTAGAAAAAGGAACAACGAAGCCATCTAAATTATGCCAAAAGATTCATTCAGTCACCCCAAACCGTGTGGGGAAAGGTGCTATGGTCTGACGAGACAAAGGTTGAACTTTTTGGCCTAAATTGTAAAAGATATGTTTGGTACAAAGCCAATAAAGCTCATAATCCAAGGAACACCCTATTGATTCTGAAGCACAGTGGTGTTAGAATTATGCTTTGGGGCTGCTTCTCTTCAGCTGGGTCAAGGGCTCATGTCAAAATAGATGGGATAATGAATAGCTCCAAATATCAATATGTTTTAGCACAAACCCTGCTGGCCTCTCTGTCAGAAACCTGAAGACGAAGTGGAATTTCACATTCCAACATGACAATGACTCAAAGCACACATCCAAGTCGACTAAGGCATGGCTTCAGAAAAGGAAAATTAAAGTCTTGTAAAGACTATAAATAAAGCCCAGACCACAATCCCATAGATACATTACAGATGGAAAAAGTCTTAAAGTGACATTATTATTATTATTATTATTTTTGTCTTTACATTTAAAAAAATTTGCAATTTCATAAGGGTGTGTAGACTTGTTATATCCACTATAATTCAGACTTATCAAATTTGCTTCATTTTCTTGGTTTCCTTTGTTGAAGACAAAACGCAGGTAGGCTCAGGCGTATGATTGCTAAAGACACTTTTTTAATTGAATGCTCTATCCTAATTATGAAAGTATTATTTTTTTACCTTTAACATTAGTGAGAACAATAAATACTATATAGTAGCAAGCCTATTAAATTTCTTTGTAATCAGGACAAAACAATAACTTTTTACATTTCCAAATTTTTGAAGAAAAATTAGAAAGAACTTGGATTCCCCCCCCCCCCCCCCGTTATGCTTTTAATATTAATATTATTTCTTTGAAACTGTCAGTTCCAGTTAAAAAATAAAGCATTCTACATTATTTCCAGCTGGGATTTTTAATTATTATTATTTTTTTTTGCTTTAGATTAAATACATTCACACACAAAAAAACTATGAACCAGGGGTATCATAATTTTTTAAATTGATTCTTTAAAAGATTTCAAGAATAATTTAACAAACATTTAATTTGTCTACAAATATGATAGTTTAAAAGTGTGATTTCAACGAATATATAGGTGATGGTAAGATGCTTTAAGCAGAAAGCAGCGTAATGTGATATATATTGGCTGCATGATTTTATTTTTAAAGTGCCTTACACAGTGAAGTTTACCTTTTCAGCGAGCTCCAATAATCTCAAAAGGGGACATCTCATCACTCGTAGGGATTGCTCCTATTTTAAAGATAATTCCACCAGGGCAGCAAGGTTCGGTGTGAAAAACCATGTCTAATCTAGTGGGGTTTAGATAATTGGCCCCTAAGAGACATTTCCCAAGGGTGATAATTTAACAGCAAGTGAAGCACTTAAAGTGAAGGTAAACTGTGGTGAATGAAAGCCCATTTTTTAAAAAATACTATTAAAAACAGGGGCACTTTTATTCATCAAAGTTAACAGAGCAGCCGTTTTGATTAAAAACCTTTTTTTCTTTTCACAGCCAGAGCAGCTGCCCCCTCCTGGAAATCCTCTCTTCACACATCAGCAATGTCTAATCCGGCTTCCTGCAATCACAGCTTTCCCCCCAGGGTAGTCATTGCCTGAGGCCATTCTGTGATTGGAGGAAGCCGGATTAGTCATTGCTGACGTGTGAAGAGAGGATTTCTAGGAGGGGGAAGCTGCTCTGGCTGTGCAAAGAAAAAAGGTAAGTTTTTAATCAAAACGGCTGCTTTGTAAACTTTGATGAATAAAAGTGCCCCTCTGCATTAACACCTCTCACCCTCTAATACTTGAGGGATAGTGGATACATGATTGCCCCTCTTTCCTTGAAATCCCAGTTTGTACTTTACTGTATATTTTTATTTTAATATTTAATTTAATAGCTTCATATTATTTATTTGTGAGCCCTATTGAAATGTAAGTGAAATATATTCGGCTAGATTATGAGTTGTGCGTTAGGCTTAAAAAGCAGCATTAAGAGGTCCTAACGCTGCTGTTTAATGCCCGCTGGTATTACGAGTCTTGAAGGTACAGGCTCACCGCTCACTTTTTTGGCCAGACTTGGAAATACCGCAAATCCACTTAAGTAAATTGCGTATCCTATTTTTTCAAAAAGTGAGCGGTAAACCCTCTCCTGTCAAGCCTGGTACCGCATTTTAAAGTCAGTAGTTAAGAGTTTTACACTACAACGCCGTAGAGTAAAACTCTTAACTAAAGTGCTAAAAAGTACACTAACACCCATAAACTACCTATTAACCCCTAAACCAAGGCCCTCCCACATCGCAAACATTTTTTACCCCTAATCTGCCGAACCGGACATCGCCGCCATTATAATAAATATATTAACCCCTAAACCGCCGCACTCCCGCCTCGCAAACATTATTTAAATATTATTAACCCCTAATCTGCCGTCCCTAACATCGCCGACACCTACCTACACTTATTAACCCCTAATATGCTGCCCCCAACGTCGCCGCCGCCACTATACTAAAGTTATTAACCGCTAAATCTAACCCTAACACCCCCTAACTTAAATATAATTAAAAGAAATCAAAATAAATATTCCTATCATTAACTAAATTATTCCTATTTAAAACTAAATACTTACCTATAAAATAAACCCCCTAAACTAGCTACAATATAACTAATAGTTACATTGTAGCTAGCTTAGGGTTTATTTTTATTTTACAGGCAAGTTTGCATTTATTTTAACTAGGTAGAATAGTTACTAAATAGTTATTAACTATTTAATAACTACCTAGCTAAAATAAATACAAAAGTACCTGTAAAATAAAACCTAACCTAAGTTACAATTACACCTAACACTACACTATAATTAAATTAATTCCCTTAATTAAATACAATTAAATACAATTAAATAAAATTAGCTAAAGTACCAACAAAAAAAAAACACTAAATTACAGAAAATAATAAACAAATTACAAGATTTTAAAATAATTACACCTCTAATCCCCCTAACAAAATAAAAAAGCCCCCAAAATAAAAAAAAGCCTTACCCTACACTAAATTACACATTGCCCCAAAGTAATCAGCTCTTTTACCTGTAAAAAAAAAAATACAATTCCCCCCAACATTAAAACCCACCACCCACACAACCAACCCTACTCTAAAACCCACCCAATTCCCCCTTAAAAAAAAACTAACACTAACCCCTTGAAGATCACCTTACCAGGAGAAGTCTTTATCCAACCGGGCCGAAGTCCTCAACGAAGCCGGGAGAAGTCTTCATCCAAGCGGGGCAAAGTGGTCCTCCAGACAGGCAGAAGTCTTCATCCAGACGGCATCTTCTATCTTCATCTATCCGGCGCGTAGCGGGTCCATCTTCAAGACATCCGACGCGGAGCATCCTCTTCATCCGACGGCTAACACTGAATGAAGGTTCCTTTAAATGACGTCATCCAAGATGGCGTCCCTTCAATTCCGATTGGCTGATAGAATTCTATTAACCAATCGGAATTAAGGTAGACAAAATCCTATTGGCTGATGCAATCAGCCAATAGGATTGAGATGGCATTCTATTGGCTGTTCCAATCAGCCAATATAATGCCAGCTCAATCCTTCATTTAAAGGAACCTTAATTCAGTGTTAGCTGTCAGATGAAGAGGATGCTCCGTGTCGGATGTCTTGAAGATGGACCGCTCCGCGCCGGATGGATAAAGATAGAAGATGAAGACTTCTGCCCGTCTGGAGGACCACTTCGCCCAGCTTGGATGAAGACTTCTCCCGGCTTCGTTGAGGACTTCGTCCCGGTTGGATGAAGACTTCTCCCGGTAAGGTGATCTTCAAGGGGTTAGTATTAGGTTTTTTAAGGGGGTATTGGGTGGGTTTTAGAGTAGGGTTGGTTGTGTGGGTGGTGGGTTTTAATGTTGGGGGAATTTTTTTTACAGGTAAAAGAGCTGATTACTTTGGGGCAATGCCCCGCAAAAGGCCATTTTAAGGGCTATTTGTAATTTAGTGTAGGGTAGGGCTTTTTTATTTTGGGGGGGCTTTTTTATTTTGTTAGGGGGATTAGATTAGGTGTAATTAGTTTTAAAATCTTGTAATTTGTTTATTATTTTCTGTAATTTAGTGTTTGTTGTTTTTGATACTTTAGCTAATTTTATTCAATTGTATTTAATTTAGGGAATTAATTTAATTATAGTGCAGTGTTAGGTGTAATTGTAACTTAGGTTAGGTTTTATTTTACAGGTAATTTTGTATTTATTTTAGCTAGGTAGTTATTAAATAGTTAATAACTATTTAATAACTATTCTACCTAGTTAAAATAAATACAAACTTGCCTGTAAAATAAAAATAAATCCTAAAATAGCTACAATGTAACTATTAGTTATATTGTAGCTAGCTTAGGGTTTATTTTATAGGTAAGTATTTAGTTTTAAATAGGAATAATATAGTTAATGATAGAAATATTTATTTTGATTTCTTTTAATTATATTTAAGTTAGGGGGTGTTAGGTTTAGGGTTAATAACTTTAATATAGTGGCGGCGACGTTGGGGGCGGCAGATTAGGGGTTAATAAATGTAGGTAGGTGGCGGCGATGTTAGGGCCGGCAGATTAGTCTTTAATAATATTTTTGTAGGTGTTAGACTTTTTTTTCAGCCGGCTCTCCCCGTTGATTTCTATGGGGAAATCGTGCACAAGCACGTTATACAAGCTCACCGCTGACTTAAGCAGCGCTGGTATTGGAGTGAGATTTGGAGCAAAATTTTGCTCAACGCTCACTTCTTGTCTTTTAACGACGAGTTTTTGAAAACTCGTAATACCAGCGCTGTAGGTAAGTGAGCGGTGAGGGAAAAATGCTCGTTAGCACCGCACAGCCTCTAACGCAAAACTCATAATCTAGCCGATTGTCTTCACATACTTAAAACTGGGAACACCTCCTAGGCCTGATGATCTATAGCTCTTCATTCTGTTGAGATTTTTTAAGCTGTCTCATCATTAATGTGAGATCTCTCAATGATATCTCGCTATGGAAGGCTCTGGTGTGAAGTAGAGACACATACAGTGCAATATAAATCTCAAAAAAGCCCTTGAATGATTTCTCTCCAGGCTGCTGAGCTTTTGAGCATCAAGCTCACTGTTTTCAAGTGACAAACTTTAGAAAATTCAAGCAGGGGCTTCATAGTAATTGCAAGATTTCTTAGAGAACCTCACAAGCCCAGAGAGCTATAGAGAATCGAACCCCATCTCACCAAGCTGTTGTCACACAAATTACATCTTTTAAATTTGAATGATTAAAAAATAGTTTAGATGTTGTAACCGATTTAAAGGGACAGTCAACACCAGAATTTTTGTTGTTTAAAAAGATAGATAATCCTTTTATTACCCATTCCTCAGTTTTTCATGACCAAAACAGATAATATACTTTTTACCTCTGTAATTACCTTGGCCTCTAGTTATTAAGGTCTGTCGGACCTGATCCAACAGTGCGGATCAGGTCCGACAGACCTCGCTGAATATGGCGAGCAATACGCTCGTCGTATTCATCATTGCACCAGCAGCTCACAAGAGCTGCTGGTGCAACGCCGCCCCCTGCAGACTCGCGGCCATTTCCGGCGATGTCTGTCCGCCTGCTCAGAGCTAGATCCGGAGCTAGATAACTAGAGGCCCTTGTATCTAAGCCTCTGCAAACTGCCCCTTTATTTCAGTTCTTTTGACAGACTTGCATTTTAGCCAATCAGTGCTTACGCCTAGGTAACTTCACATGCATGAGCTCAATGTTATCTATATGAAACACATGAACTAGCGCCCTCTAGTGGTGAAAAACTGTCAAAATGCATTCAGATTAGAGGTGGCCTTTAAGGTCTAAGAAATTAGCATATGAACCTCCTAGGTTTAGCTTTCAACTAAGAATACCAAGAGAACAAAGCAAAATTGGTGATAAAAGTAAACTGGAAAGTTGTTTAAAATTGCATGCCCTATCTGAGTCATGAAAGTTTATTTTGGACTTGACTGTCCCTTTAATTTTTGCCATTTTTTCATTGGAATCTCTTCCTATATACAACTGTGAACAACTCCTCTATGGTATTTTAAATAGACTGTGTCCATTGCATTCTATTTACATTTTGTCTCAGTACACAAAACACAACACCATCTTTTATACTCTTGCTCTATTTTTATCACCTAATACAAGATCAATACTAAAGAACTTTTCCAACAACGGATAAGTGTTCGCTCTACTGATTTCACTGATTGTTCTTAGAAACTGAGACTGACAGAGAACAAATTTAAATTTAATCACATTTTAAGCTTCTCATCGTCCAGCCAAAAGAAATGTCAACTTGACAAGATTAGCTTTAAAGTAACTGATTTTTATTTTGTATTAAAACACAATAAACACAAAACAAATGTACTATTGATTGCACACAATACAAATTAGGTCATTAAGTAAAATATAAAACTGATGCAGTATATACATTTATTTAACTACAGTATATAGAAATGTATTATTTCTAATAAACAATAACGCATTAGTAAAATGTAATTTACTTTTCTATCAGTGTTTGACAGCTGACAACCCTGTCTGTATCTCATTAGAATGGCAGATGTTAGAATTATTCCATGACTGACTGGTGCTGGTTGGACTTGGGTCCATATGTTACATTATATATTAATCTATATTTTTACATATAATATAACTGGTACAAATGCACAGGAACATACATACAAAAGCTAGATACACATATTACAAGATAGATGGCTAAAAAAAAAAGAGAAAAACACCTGGTATAGTTTATATCATAAGCTCTTTAAAGTGAAGGTAAACTTTCAAGAATGAGTGCCCGGTTTTTAAAAATACTATTAAAAACAGGGGCACTTTCATTCATGAAAGTTTACATTTCACCCGTTTTCTTAAAATATACTTACCTTTTCTTCTTGAAGCCGCTCCAGTGCTTCACCAGCCCGTCGCAAGCCTCTTCATAAGTCAGCAATGACGATTACGGCATCCTCCAATCACGGCTTCCCCCCCCCCGTGGTTGGAGGAAACTGGTTTTGTCATTGCTGGGTAAGTTAAGCAGGAAGAAGCAGGCAGGGCATTGTTTCAGAGTAGCGATCCGTCGTTTCAGAAAAAAAGGTAAGTATTTTTAAAATAGAATGAAAAGTGCCCCTGTTTTTAATCGGTTTTTTAAAAACCTGGCACTTTCACATGAAAATTGACCTTCACTTTAAAGCAGGACTTTTTCTTCTTATATCAATTTTCATTGCCAAATATCTGCTACATTTGTTTGTATCTGTATGTTCAAGTGCTATGTATTGAAATGTTTCTAAATTTCAGTCATTGTGGCACAGTAACAATATCTGAACAAGAGCACAGGTAAAATAATCAGTTGATCAGTAACCATCATTATTAAGCTACTCTCACTCAACAAATTCTAAAAATCTGACCTGTTAGTGTGTCCTGTGGAATGGAATTGAGACTGATGCACTGTGTACCTCCTTGCTCATGTACTCTGTGCATTTGTTTGCAAACATATGGCATATTTGGGTACCTGGAGCGTTGATAAGGGGCCCTCAGTGACTTGCCCTAACATTTTGTTGGCCTAGATTCAGCTAAGGTAAACATGCACTCTATCATAGAAATCAGTGTTTCTCAGTTCTACAGTTTAACATTCAAATGTTCTTCAAATACATGAAAATTTTATTTTTATTTAAATATAAATATATATATATATATATATATATATATATATATATATATATATATATATATATATATATATATATATACACACAATATCCCACAAAAGTGAGTACACCCCTTACATTTTTGTAAATATTTTATTATATCTTTTCATGTGGCAACACTGAAGAAATGACACTTTGCTACACTGTAGCAGTGTAAATTTGCTGTCACCTCAAAATAATTTAATACACAGCCATTAATGTCTAAACCGTTGGCAACAAAAGTGAGTACACCCTTAGGTGGAAATGTCCAAATTTGGCCCAATTAGCCATTTTCCCTCCCTGGGGTCCTGTGACTCGTTAGTGTTACAAGGTCTCGGGTGTGAATGGGGAGCAGGTATGTTAAATTTGGTGTTATCGCTCTCACACCCTCTCATACTGGTCACTGGAAGTTCAACATGGCACCTCATGGCAAAGAACTCTCTGAGGATTTGAAAAGAATTGTTGCTCTACATAAAGCCTATGGCCTAGGCTATAAGAAGATTGCCAAGACCCTGAAACTGAGCTGCAGCACAGTGGGCAAGACCATACAGCGGTTTCACAGGACAGGCTCCCCTCAGTACAGGCCTCAACATGGTAAACCAAAGAAGTTGAGTGCACATGCTCAGCATCATATCCAGAGGTTGTCTTTGGGAAATAGATGTATGAGTGCTGCCAGCATTGCTGCAGAGGTTGAAGGGGTGGGGGGTCAGCTTGTCAGTGCTCAGACCATACGCCGCACACTGAATCAAATTGGTCGGCATTGCTGTCGTCCCAGAAGGAAGCCTCTTCTAGGATTCTAAGATGATAAACAAGAAAGCCCGCAAACAGTTTGCTGAAGACAAGCAGACTAAGGACATGGATTACTGGAACCATGTCCTGTGGTCTAATGAGACCAAGATAAACATATATGGTTCAGATGGTGTCAAGCATGTGTGGCGGCAACCAGGTGAGTACAAAGACTAAGATGATGCACAAGAAAGCCCGCAGTTTGCTGAAGACAAGCAGACTAAGGACATGGATTACTGGAACCATGTCCTGTGGTCTAATGAGACCAAGATAAACATATATGGTTCAGATGGTGTCAAGCATGTGTGGCGGCAACCAGGTGAGTACAAAGACTAAGATGATGCACAAGAAAGCCCGCAGTTTGCTGAAGACAAGCAGACTAAGGACATGGATTACTGGAACCATGTCCTGTGGTCTAATGAGACCAAGATAAACATATATGGTTCAGATGGTGTCAAGCATGTGTGGCGGCAACCAGGTGAGTACAAAGACTAGTCTGTCTTGGCTACAGTCAAGCATGGTGGTTGGAGTGTCATGGTCTGGGCCTGCATGAGTGCTGCTGGCACTGGGGAGCTACGGTTCATTGAGGGAACCATGAATGCCAACATGTACTGTGACATACTGAAGCAGAGCATGATCCCCTCCCTTCGGAGACTGGGCAGCAGGGCAGTATTCCAACATGATAACGACCCCAAACACACCTCCAAGACGACCACTGTCTTGCTAAAGAAGCTGAGGGTAAAGGTGATGGACTGGCCAAGCATGTCTCCAGACCTAAACCCTATTGAGCATCTGTGGGGCATCCTCAAAAGGAAGGTGAGGGAGCGCAAGGTCTCTAACATCCACCAGCTCCGTGATGTCGTCATGGAGGAGTGGAAGAGGACTCCAGTGGCAACATGTGAAGCTCTGGTGAACTCCATGCCCAAGAGGGTTAAAGGGATACTAACCCCACATTGTTTCTTTCATGATTCAGATAGAGCATGCAATTTTAAGCAACTTTCTAATTTACTCCTATTATCAATTTTTCTTTGTTCTCATGTTATCTTGATTTGAAAAAGCAGTAATAAAAGGTTAGGAGCCGGCCCATTTTTTAGTTCAGCACCTTGGTAGAGCTGCTGATTGGTTTGCTACATTTAGCCACAAATCAGCAAGTGCTACCCATGTGCTGAACAAAAAATGGTCTGGCTCTAAAGCTTACAGTACTGCTTTTTCAAATCAAGATAGCATGAGAACAAAGAAAAATTGATAATAGGAGTAAATTAGAAAGGTGCTTAAAATCTCATGCTCTATCTGAATCATGAAAGAAAAAAATTGGGTTTAGTATCCCTTTAAGGCAGTGCTGGAAAATAATAGTGGCCACACAAAATATTGACACTTTGGGCCAATTTGGACATTTCCACTTAGGGATATACTCACTTTTGTTGCCAACGGTTTAGACATTAATGGCCGCGTGTTGCGTTATTTTGAGGGGACAGCAAATTTACAATGTTATACAGGCTGTACACTCACTATTTTAAATTGTAGCAAAGTGTCATTTCTTCGTTGATGTCACATGAAAAGATATAATAAAATATTTACAGAAATGTGAGGGGTGTACTCACTTTTGTGGGATACTGTGTATGTATATACACACACACACACACACACACAGTTGTATGCAAAAGTTTAGGCACCCCTGACAATTTGCATAAATAAAAAGAGAGAAGCGCTCAACCTGGGAACGAACAATGACAATTTCTCCAACATAGGTGTGTCCGGTCCACGGCGTCATCCTTACTTGTGGGATATTCTCTTCCCCAACAGGAAATGGCAAAGAGCCCAGCAAAGCTGGTCACATGATCCCTCCTAGGCTCCGCCTACCCCAGTCATTCTCTTTGCCGTTGTACAGGCAACATCTCCACGGAGATGGCTTAGAGTTTTTTAGTGTTTAACTGTAGTTTTTATTATTCAATCAAGAGTTTGTTATTTTAAAATAGTGCTGGTATGTACTATTTACTCAGAAACAGAAAAGAGATGAAGATTTCTGTTTGTATGAGGAAAATGATTTTAGCACCGTAACTAAAATCCATGGCTGTTCCACACAGGACTGTTGAGAGCAATTAACTTCAGTTGGGGGAACAGTGTGCAGTCTCTTACTGCTTGAGGTATGACACATTCTAACAAGACGATGTAATGCTGGAAGCTGTCATTTTCCCTATGGGATCCGGTAAGCCATGTTTATTAAGATAGTAAATAAGGGCTTCACAAGGGCTTATTAAGACTGTAGACTTTTTCTGGGCTAAATCGATTCATTATTAACACATATTTAGCCTTGAGGAATCATTTATTCTGGGTATTTTGATATGATTATATCGGCAGGCACTGTTTTAGACACCTTATTCTTTAGGGGCTTTCCCTAATCATAGTCAGAGCCTCATTTTCGCGCCGGTATGGCGCACTTGTTTTTGAGGACAGCATGGCATGCAGCTGCATGTGTGTGGAGCTCTGATACATAGAAAAGTCTTTCTGAAGGCATCATTTGGTATCGTATTCCCCTTTGGGCTTGGTTGGGTCTCAGCAAAGCAGATTCCAGGGACTGTAAAGGGGTTAAATATAAAAACGGCTCCGGTTCCGTTATTTTAAGGGTTAAAGCTTCCAAATTTGGTGTGCAATACTTTTAATGCTTTAAGACACTGTGGTGAAATTTTGGTGAATTTTGAACAATTCCTTCATACTTTTTCGCAATTGCAATAATAAAGTGTGTTTAGTTTAAAATTTAAAGTGACAGTAACGGTTTTATTTTAAAACGTTTTTTGTGCTTTGTTATCAAGTTTATGCCTGTTTAACATGTCTGAACTACCAGATAGATTGTGTTCTGACTGTGGGGAAACCAAGGTTCCTTCTCATTTAACTATATGTATTTTATGTCATAAAAATTTTTTAGTAAAAATGATGCCCAAGATGATTCCTCAAGTGAGGGGAGTAAGCATGGTACTGCATCATCCCCTCCTTCGTCTACACCAGTCTTGCCCATACAGGAGGCCCCTAGTACATCTAGTGCGCCAATACTCCTTACTATGCAACATTTAACGGCTGTAATGGATAATTCTATCAAAAACATTTTAGCCAATATGCCCACTTATCAGCGAAAGCGCGACTGCTCTGTTTTAGAAAATTCTGTAGAGCATGAGAACGCTGATGATATGGTTTCTGAAGGGCCCCTACACCAGTCTGAGGGGGCCAGGGAGGTTTTGTCTGAGGGAGAAATTTCAGATTCAGGAAACATTTCTCAACAAGCTGAACCTGATGTGATTACTTTTAAATTTAAGTTGGAACATCTCCGCGCTCTGCTTAAGGAGGTGTTATCCAATTTGGATGATTGTGATTATCTGGTCATTCCAGAACCACTATGTAAAATGGAAAAGTTCTTAGAGGCCCCGGGGCCCCCCGAAGCTTTTCCTATATCCAAGCGGGTGGCGTACATTGTTAGTAAAGAATGGGACAGGCCCGGTATACCTTTAGTACCTCCCCCCATATTTATAAAATTGTTTTCCTATAGTCGACCCCAGAAAGGACTGATGGCAGACAGTCCCCAAGGTCGAGGGGGCGGTTTCTACTCTACACAAGCGCGCCACTATACCCATAGAAGATAGTTGTGCTTTCCAAGATCCTATGGATAAAAAATTAGAAGGTCTGCTAAAGATGTTTGTTCAGCAAGGTTCCCTTCTACAACCAATTGCATGCATTGTCCCTGTCACTGCAGCCGCGTGTTTCTAGTTTGATGAGCTAGGAAAGGCGATTATTAGTAATTCTTCTTCTTATGAGGAGATTATGGACAGAATTCATGCTCTTAAATTGGCTAATTCTTTCACCCTAGACGCCACCTTGCAATTGGCTAGGTTAGCGGCGAAAAAATTCTGGGTTTGCTATTGTGGCGCAGAGCGCTTTGGTTAAAATCTTGGGCAGCGGATGCGTCTTCCAAGAACAAATTGCTTGACATTCCTTTCAAGGGGAAAACACTCTTTGGCCCTGACTTGAAAGAGATTATCTCTGATATCACTGGGGGCAAGGGCCACGCCCTTCCTCAGGATAGGTCTTTTCAAGACCAAAAATAAACCTAAGTTTCGTCCCTTTCGCAGAAACGGATCAGCCCCAAGGGCTACGTCCTCTAAGCAGGAAGGTAATACTTCTCAAGCCAATCCAGCCTGGAGACCTATGCAAGGCTGGAGCAAAGGAAAGCAGGCCAGGAAACCTGCCACTGCTACCAAGACAGCATGAAATGCGGGCCCCCGATCCGGGACCGGATCTGGTGGGGGGCAGACTCTCTCTCTTCGCTCAGGCTTGGGAAAGAGATGTTCTGGATCCTTGGGCGCTAGAAATAGTCTCCCAAGGTTATTCTCTGGAGTTCAAGGGGCTTCCTCCAAGGGGGAGGTTCCACAGGTCTCAGTTGTCTTCAGACCACATAAGAAGACAGGCATTCTTACATTGGGTAGAAGACCTGCTAAAAATGGGAGTGATTCATCCTGTTCCATTAGGAGAACAAGGGATGGGGTTCTACTCCAATTTGTTCATAGTTCCCAAAAAAGAGGGAACGTTCAGACCAATCTTAGATCTCAAGATCTTGAACAAGTTTCTCAAGGTTCCATCGTTCAAGGAAGGTCAATTCATGACCAAGGTGGATTTCAAGGATGCGTATCTACATATTCCTATCCACAAGGAACATCATCGGTTCCTAAGGTTTGCATTCCTGGACAAGCATTTCCAGTTCGTGGCATTTTCTTTCGGATTAGCCACTGCTCCTAGGATTTTCTCATAGGTACTAGGGTCCCTTCTGGCGGTGCTAAGACCAAGGGGCATTGCTGTAGTACCTTACTTGGACGACATTCTGATTCGAGCGTCGTCCCTTCCTCAAGTAAAGGCTCACACGGACATTGTCCTGGCCTTTCTCAGATCTCACGGATGGAAAGTGAACGTGGAAAAGAGTTCTCTATCTCCGTCAACGAGGGTTCCCTTCTTGGGAACTATAATAGACTCCTTAGAAATGAGGATTTTTCTGACAGAAGCCAGAAAAACAAAACTTCTAGACTCTTGTCGGATACTTCATTCCGTTCCTCTTCCTTCCATAGCGCAGTGCATGGAAGTGATAGGTTTGATGGTAGCGGCAATGGACATAGTTCCTTTTGTGCGCATTCATCTAAGACCATTACAACTGTTCATGCTCAGTCAGTGGAATGGGGACTATTCAGGCTTGTCTCCGAAGATACAAGTAAATCAGAGGACCAGAGACTCATTCCGTTGGTGGCTGTCCCTGGACAACCTGTCACAAGGGATGACCTTCCGCAGACCAGAGTGGGTCATTGTCACGACCGACGCCAGTCTGATGGGCTGGGGCGCGGTCTGGGGATCCCTGAAAGCTCAGGGTCTTTGGTCTCGGGTAGAATCTCTTCTACCGATAAATATTCTGGAACTGAGAGCGATATTCAATGCTCTCAAAGCTTGGCCTCAGCTAGCGAGGGCCAAGTTCATACATCAACCATCAGGGGGGAACAAGGAGTTCCCTAGCGATGGAAGAAGTGACCAAAATCATTCTATGGGCGGAGTCTCACTCCTGCCACCTGTCTGCTATCCACATCCCAGGAGTGGAAAATTGGGAAGCGGATTTTCTGAGTCGTCAGACATTGCATCCGGGGGAGTGGGAACTCCATCCGGAAATCTTTGCCCAAGTCACTCAACCGTGGGGCATTCCAGACATGGATCTGATGGCCTCTCGTCAGAACTTCAGAGTTCCTTACTACGGGTACAGATCCAGGGATCCCAAGGCGGCTCTAGTGGATGCACTAGCAGCACCTTGGACCTTCAAACTAGCTTATGTGTTCCCGCCGTTTCCTCTCATCCCCAGGCTGGTAGCCAGGATCAATCAGGAGAGGGCGTCGGTGATTTTGATAGCTCCTGCGTGGCCACGCAGGACTTGGTATGCAGATCTGGTGAATATGTCATCGGCTCCACCATGGAAGCTACCTTTGAGAGACCTTCTTGTTCTAGGTCCGTTCGACCCACTCCAGCTGACTGCTTGGAGATTGAACGCTTGATCTTATCAAAGCGAGGGTTCTCAGATTCTGTTATTAATACTCTTGTTCAGGCCTGAAAGCCTGTAACCAGAAAAATTACCACATAATTTGGTATATCTGTTGGTGTGAATCTGCAGGATTCCCTTGGGACAAGGTTAAGATTCCTAAGAGTCTATCCTTCCTTCGAGAAGGATTGGAAAAAGGATTATCTGCAAGTTCCTTGATGGGACAGATTTCTGCCTTGTCTGTGTTACTTCACAAAAAGCTGGCAGCTGTGCCAGATGTTCTAGCCTTTGTTCAGGCTCTGGTTAGAATCAAGCCTGTTTACAAAATTTTGACTCCTCCTTGGAGTCTCAACCTAGTTCTTTCAGTTCTTCAGGGGGTTCCGTTTGAACCCTTACATTCCGTTGATATTAAGTTACTATCTTGGAAAGTTTTGTTTTTGGTTGCAATTTCTTCTGCTAGAAGAGTTTCAGAATTATCTGCTCTGCAGTGTTCTTCTCCTTATCTGGTGTTCCATGCAGATAAGGTGGTTTTGCGTACTAAACCTGGTTTTCTTCCAAAAGTTGTTTCTAACAAAAACATTAACCAGGAGATAGTTGTGCCTTCTTTGTGTCCTAATCCAGTTTCAAAGAAGGAACGTTTGTTGCACAACTTGGATGTAGTTCGTGCTCTCAAATTTTACTTAGCAGCTACTAAGGATTTCAGACAAACTTTGTCTTTGTTTGTTGTTTATTCTGGTAAACGGAGAGGTCAAAAAGCAACTTCTACCTCTCTCTCCTTCTGGATTAAAAGCATTATCCGATTGGCTTATGAGACTGCCGGACGGCAGCCTCCTGAAAGAATCACAGCTCACTCCACTAGGGCTGTGGCTTCCACATGGGCCTTCAAGAACGAGGCTTCTGTTGATCAGATATGTAAGGCAGCGACTTGGTCTTCACTGCACACTTTTTCTAAATTTTACAAATTTGATACTTTTGCTTCTTCTGAGGCTATTTTTGGGAGAAAGGTTTTGCAAGCCGTGGTGCCTTCCATTTAGGTGACCTGATTTGCTCCCTCCCTTCATCCGTGTCCTAAAGCTTTGGTATTGGTTCCCACAAGTAAGGATGACGCCGTGGACCGGACACACCTATGTTGGAGAAAACAGAATTTATGTTTACCTGATAAATTACTTTCTCCAACGGTGTGTCCGGTCCACGGCCCGCCCTGGTTTTTTTAATCAGGTCTGATAATTTATTTTCTTTAACTACAGTCACCACGGTAACATATGGTTTCTCCTATGCAAATATTCCTCCTTAACGTCGGTCGAATGACTGGGGTAGGCGGAGCCTAGGAGGGATCATGTGACCAGCTTTGCTGGGCTCTTTGCCATTTCCTGTTGGGGAAGAGAATATCCCACAAGTAAGGATGACGCCGTGGACCGGACACACCGTTGGAGAAAGTAATTTATCAGGTAAACATAAATTCTGTTTTCCGTGATTTTCATTTATAAATAATTGGGTGTTTGGATCAGCAATTTCTTTTTGATCTATCAAACAACTGAAGGACACAGTAATCTTTCAGTAGTGAAATGAGGTTTATTGGATTAACAGACAATGTGCAATATGCATCAAAACGACAAAAACAATTGGTTTGGTGAGCCCCTTAAGCCTTGAACTTCATAGACAGGTGCATCCAATCATGAGAAAATGTATTTAAGGTGACCAATTGCAAGTTGTTGTTCTCTTTGACTTTCCTCTGAAGAGTGCAACATGGGGGCCTCAAAACAACTCTCAAATGACCTGAAAACAAAGATTGTTCAACATTATGGTTTAGGGGAAGGCTACAAAAAGCTATTGCAGAGATTTAAGCTGTCAGTGTCCACTGTGAGGAACATAGCGAGGAAATGGAAGACCACAGGCACAGTTCTTGTTACGGCCAGAAGTGGCAGGCCAAGTAAAATATCAGAGAGGCAAAGGCAAAGGATGGTGAGAATGGTCAAAAACAGTCCACAGACCACCTCCAAAGACCTACAACATCATCTTGCTGCAGATGGTGTCACTGTGCATCGTTCAACAATTCAGCGCACTTTGCACAAGGAGAAGCTGTATGGGAGAGTGATGCGGAAGTCGCTTGACACAAGCCACAAACAGAGTCGCTTGAGGTATGCAAACGAACATTTGGACAAGCCAGCTTCATTTTGGAAGAAGTTGCTGTGGACTGATGAAACAAAGATTGAGTTATTTGGTCATAACAAGGGGCGTTATGCATGACGGCAAAAGAACACAGCGTTCCAAGACAAACACTTGCTACCCACAGTATAATTTGGTGGATGTTCCTTCATGCTGTGGGGCTGTGTGGCCAGTGCCGGTACTGGGAATCTTGTTAAAGTTGAGGATCGCATGGATTCCACTCAATATCAGTAGATACTTGAGAATAATGTTGAGGAATCAGTTACAAAGTTGAAGTTACGCCGGAGCTGGATATTTCAACAAGATAACGACCCAAAACACTGCTCAAAATCTACTCTGGCATGTATGCAGAGGAACAAGTATAATGTTCTGGAATGGCTATCCCAGTCCACATTTCTGAATATCATTGAAAATCTGTGGGGTGAAGTGGGCTGTCCATGCTAGGCAACCATCAAACCTAACTGAACTGGAGATGTTTTGCAAGGAGGAATGGTCCAAAATACCTTCATCCAGAATCCAGACACTCATTACAGGCTATAGGAAGCGTCTAGAGGCTGTTTTTCTGCTAAAGGAGGCTCTACTAAATATTGATGTGATATTTCTGTTGGGGTGCCCAAAATTATGCACCTGTCTAATTTCGTTTTGATGCATATTGCACATTTTCTGTTAATCCAATAAACCTCATTTCACTACTGAAATATTACGGTGTCCTTCAGTTATTTGATAGATCAAAATGAAATTGCTGATCCAAACACCCAATTATTCATAAATGAAAATCATGGAAATTGTCAGGGGTGCCTAAACTTTTGCATACTAAACTCTGCTGGAGAGGTGGAATTTTGGCTTGGACAGAGAGCGGCTGCTGGGATAGTGTGGACACTCTATATGAATTCTCCTGAGGCTTTCATGCCCTCCTATGCTGTTTTTATACCTCATATGAGTTGAGCTTATTTCACGTGAGTGCACATTTGGCTTTTTGTTTTTGAATATTCGATCTGCCTTTGCATACTACACCAAAGGGGATTTTTTGCTGTGCGCCCTTCCCTCTTCTGTTCCAGATATATATATATAAAGAAAGTAAAGTCCAGCACCAATTCCTCTTATCTCTTCTGGGTGCAAGCTGCCTCTGTTTCACCTTAAACAGATATGGATAACAAATTGTAGAAATGGCTGCAGCACTCCAAATTGTATTTTAAAATTTTATTACAAGCAGTGACATACAGGCGACGTTTCAGGCCTTCGCCCTTTCTCAAGCGACTTGGCTCGAGAAAGGGCGAAGGCCCGAAACGTCACCTGTATGTCACTGCTTGTAATAAAATTTTAAAATACAATTTGGAGTGCTGCAGCCATTTCTACAATTTGTTTTATTTATATATATATATATATATATATATATATATATATATATACCTATGACTATATATATATATATATATATATATATTCCTATAGATATACATATATATATATATATATTACATTAACATTATCAGATACATATAAAAATATATAAAAATTACACTTTTTTTATGTGAAGGACATTGGAATGTAACATATGCGTAACGTGCTTTGGGTTGCGCGATTTATATCTAACACAGTGTCAGTTTAGCCCACATATTAGTGTACGCCTGTCGGTGTGTGTTTATAAACAAGATTACAATAAAGTTGCAATCACAGTGTTACAAATTAAAACGATTGTTTTCATTACCCCTGAACACTGTATATGTTTTCAGGGTAAGTATTCAAATGCAAATAGGCCAAGCAGAAACAAGAAAAAGCAGTTTCCTATCCCACTGGTATTATATGTCACTCAAATTCATTGCATTATTGATTCACATGTCACCTGCACAGGGCACAAATAAGCTCTGTACTGAATTCCTGAAAGAACACAGAAAAAATAGTACAAAGAATGAACATCACACAGAAGTCTGATTTTTTCAACTCCCCTGTGAGACGTTATCTGTGTACTAAAAGGGACATTCTACTTGAAATGTTTTATGGTTTAAAAAGACAGAGAATCCCTTTATTACCCATTCCCTAGTTTTGCATAACCAACACTGCTATATTAATACACTTTTTACCTCCACTGGAGTGAGCACAATTTTATCTATATGACACACATGAACCAGCACTGTCTGGCTGTGAAAAGCTAATAAAATGCACTGAGATAAGAGGCGGCCAGCAGGGACTTAGTAAACAGGCAGAGATTTAGAGGTTATAAAATATATTAATATTATAATGTTGATTGTGCAAAGCTGGGGAATGGGTAGTAAAGTTGTTATCTATCTTTTTAAACAATACAAAAAATCCTTTTAATAAGATGCCGTTTCTGTGTAAACCCCAATACAATAGTTACTACCCAGAATCCAAAGCACTTTTATTTAAATCGCTTATTTGGTATTCCCTGGTTTCTCAGAGTAATCTTCTTGTGAAACAATGAGGGTTGATTTTTAAAGGCTGCTACATTTTGAAGAGGCTGTTTTAACATAGAAACACAAAATGCTGGTTCCGTATCCATAAAGACCAACAGAATGGTCAATAAATACCAAATGGCGATGTCCCTTACAAACTATATTAAACATGAATAGTAACTTGGCTCCCAGGCCTCAGTATTAACCAGTACTGATTTTTAAGGTGTATTTACTGGCCAACTGACCAGGACACAAAAGCAAAACCTATACGCTGTATTCAATTGGTATATCGAATCCCTCTAGATATTATTATGAACCCGGGAATCAATTTGATTAGTCACCTCCAATTTTAAATCCTTAAAGGAACACTGTACTCAAAGCTTTTCTGTTATGCAAAGAGGAAAGCAGCAATTAAACATACTCAAATTAATTATTGTGTCTTGTTGCTCCCCTGGCAAGCTCAGCAAGTGTAAATGGGCTGTGTTTTCAATTAGCAGAAACAACTACTTCATAAACAAAAAACCTTAAAGGAGCAATTTTGTATACATTTTATATTCTGCAGTTGGTATTGAAAACACATTAAAGACATTAAGAGGAAACTTTACTGTACACTATATTATTATTATTATCGGTTATTTGTAGAGCGACAACAGATTCCTAACTATATTTTAAGGGACACTGAACCCAATTTTTTTTTTAATTTATATAGAGCAAGCAATTATCCTATTATCAATTTTTCTTCGTTCTCTTGCTTTCTTTATTTGAAAAAGAAGACATCTAAGCTAAGGAGCCAGCCAATTTGTGGTTCAGAACCATGGACAGCAGTTGTTTATTGGTGCTGTCCAATCAGCAAGGACAACCCAGGTTGTTCACCAAAAATGGGCCGGCATCTAAACTTAAATTCTTGCTTTTCAAATATAGATACCAAGAGAATAAAGAAAATTTGACAATAGGAGTAAATTAGAAAGATGCTTAAAATTGCATGCTCTATCTGAATCATGAAAGAAAAAATTTGGGTACAGTGTCCCTTTAATATACTTTTTTTTTCAAGGTTTTAAACAAATTGCATGCTGTACCCAAACCATGAAAATGTAATATTTCATCTAAACCACTGCAGATGTAAAATAAATATTTTATTAAGTATTTTAAATATATTTATGTGGCCATTGTTTCTGAGTTGGTCACAGGTGACGCATGCAAAACAAGTTTTTTTATACGATTGTACTCAAAGCTTTTCTGTTATGCTAATGGCAAAGCAGCAATCTGACATATGTAAAGTTTTCTACAACGTTATTAAAAATAATGTGAAATACAGTATATGATACTGCTGTATTCATGCAGATTGGCTGAAAATGACAACTCCCATAACTGTGTTGGTGGAGAGGGGCAAATCCCACTTATAAGTAGGCTTAATCAGAACACAAACTGCATTTTCAACAAATAAATAAATGCATACATAAAGACATACATAATAATTTAATTTAAAGGGATATAAAGTGTAAAGTGTCCTTTAAAGGGACATGAAACCCACAAATTTTCTTTCATGATTCAGACGGAGAATGCAATTTTTAAAAAGTTCCCCATTTACTTCTATTATCAAATTTGTGTCATTCTAATGGTATTCTTTGTTGAAGAGATATCAAGATAGGTAGCGTGCCCATGGCTGAAGCACTACATAACAGGAAACAGTGCTGCCATCTAGTGTTCTTGCTAATGTTTAACCTTGTTGCAAAACTGTTGCCATATTGTGCTGCAGGCATGGGCACACTCCTGAGCTTTCAACAAAGGAAACAAGAAAACAAAGAAAATTTGATAATAGAAGTAAATTGGAATGTTTTTTAAAATTGTATGAAAATCATGAAAGAAAAAAAATGTGGGTTTTATGTCTTTATATTTAATGTAGCAGAGTATTTTTATACTGTTTAAGTGCATCTTTGTCAAAACCCTTTTAGAAAACGCACTATTCCTGCAATAAACTTCAAAATAAAGAAATGCGTTGGCTCTGATTACCTGCTTCATCTTCAGCAAATGATATAATGTACTGGTAATAGTTATTAATCAATCCAGGAAACATGCACGTCTGTCCTGTTCCCATACATATTTCATTGTACATCCACTCTCCTGTTTCATAGTTCTCCTTAAGAGTCATCAAGCGCCTGTTGTATAAGAAAACATACACAGCTATAATTGGTGGTAAAGAAAAATGTCACAATGTAAATATATTTAAAGAGCCATTATAGTCAAAAAAAACAATGTATGCTAATCTGATAAATTCATTTCTTTCATGGTGGTAAGAGTCCACGCTCCATTGCTCATGGGAATTACTCTTCTCTACCACTAGGAGGAGGCAAAGATCCCCAAATCCCAGGAACTCTATAAAACCCCTCCCACCTCACCAGTACCTCAATCTAATAGCCGTGCATTAAGAAGAAGGAAAAGTAATAAGAGCAAACAAAATAGGAGCAGGGGAAAAGATGTGTGCAAAAAAAACAAATGAGAAAGAAACAGGGAGTGATCTTGTGGACTCTCACCACCATGAAAGAAATTAATTTATCAGGTACTAATAAATTATGTTTTCTTTCATACAGGTAGTGAGAGTCCATAGTCCATTACTCATGGGAACTAATACCCAAGCTGTAACATCCACGAGTGATAACATAAAAGGGAGGGTTTTAAAAAACATCTTTTTTTAACTAATTCCACAACCCCAATAGAGCCTAAAATGGCAATAAAAAGTAACCAACTGGCTAAAGTAAATCAACCTGAGACACTGTCTGAAGAACATCCTACCAAAGACTGCTCCAGAAGAAGCAAAAACATCAAAATGGTAGAAAACATATGAAAAGAAGACTGAATAGCTGCCTTACAAAATGGGTCCACTTCAAAAAAACATTCTAAAAACACAAAACGAACAACTGGTCTTATAGAAAGAGCAGAAATCCATCTAGGTCAGGAGTTTTAAACATTTTAAGCAGTGAGTCTCCCATCAGGCAAAATTTTAAAAAAGACAGCACCCCCCCCCCCCCCCCCACTATAATAGTTGTTACTTTTAAAGAAAATTTTATTATTTGTTTTTAGTTTTAATTTGGGGTATTTACATCAGATCCAGGGTTTGCGCACACCTCTCAAGAGCTGATTCTGCTCAACCCAAAGAGGACTTCACTCCAGTTTCAATTTGCACTTTGGATTGCATGTGTTGTCTTTTTCAGTAACTAGCGTTTAACACAGGAGTAACAGTCTCTGAACTATTTTGACCTCCGTGATTTTCTTCCACCTACATCCAACCCTTTTGCCTTATTCCAGCACAAAATGGCAAGTGTCATTGTCAGTTCTTAAAAATTGTTTAATGTTTTGCTAAAGTCTGTGGCTGCGTGCAGTTTCCATAGGATAGTGTAAAGTGTCACTGCACCTGTGCCTCCCCTTATATGTCCTAGCCCCCCCGCCCCCCGGTTAGGCTCACTGCACACTTTCAAAACCACTGATCTAGGTGGAGGCTGACCTGCCTCCAAAAAAACTAAATGGAACTGAAGCTTCAATCAAGAAGCTAAAGAAACAAACAAACTGAAAGTTTGTCTGAAAACCTTATAAGTCAATATAACACTACAAACCTCTAACATAATCCAAAACATGAGGAGACCACTTTAACCCCTTAATGACCGAGGACGTGCAGGGTACGTCCTCAAAAAAAAGGCAGTTAATGCCTGAGAACGTACCCTGCACGTCCTCGGTTTGGAAAGCAGCTGGAAGCGATCCTGCTCGCTTCCAGCTGCTTTCCGGTTATTGCAGTGATGCCTCGATATCGAGGCATCCTGCAATAACCATTTGTAGCCATCCGGTGCAGAGAGAGCCACTCTGTGGCCCTCTCTGCACCGGACATTAACGGCTACGTTCGTTGGTGGGTGGGAGCCGGTATGGGAGGTGGGTGGCGGCCATCGATGGCCTTTGTGATGCGGAGGGGGGCGGGATCGGGGGCGGGGACGACCGGGGGGACGCGCACGGACGCGCGCACGGGGAGGCCGGGCGGGCGCGTGCACGGGGAGGGAGCGGGTGGGAACCACTACGCTACAGAAAATGTTTATGTTAGAAGTGGGGATCAAAGGGGTTAATATGGTTTTTTTGGTGATCGGTTTGGCTGGTGGGGTATTGGACTGTGGGGGGGAAGCTACACTACAGAAACAAAAAGTAAAACATAAAAAATAAAACATTTTTATTTGCAAACTGGGTACTGGCAGACAGCTGCCAGTACCCAAGATGGCCCCAATAAGGCAGAGGGGGAGGGTTAGGGAGCTATTTTGGGGGGATCAGGGAGGTTGGGGGCTAAGGGGGGACCCTACATAGCAGCATATGTAAATATGCTTAAAAAAATTTTTTTTTTTTTTTTTTTATACCTTTTATTTTAGTACTGGCAGACTTTCTGCCAGTACTTAAGATGGCGGGGACAATTGTGGGGTGGGGGAGGGAAGAGTGCTGTTTGGGAGGGATCAGGGGGTGGGATGTGTCAGGTGGGAGTCTGATCTCTACACTAAAGCTAAAATTAACCCTGCAAGCTCCCTACAAACTACCTAATTAACCCCTTCACTGCTGGCCATAATACACATGTGATGCGCAGCAGCATTTAGCGGCCTTATAATTACCAAAAAGCAACGCCAAAGCCATATATGTCTGCTATTTATGAACAAAGGGGATCCCAGAGAAGCATTTAAAACCATTTGTGCCATAATTGCACAAGCTGTTTGTAAATAATTTTAGTGAAAAACCTAAAGTTTGAAAAAGTGAACAATTTTTTTTTATTTGATTGCTTTTGGCGGTGAAATGGTGGCATGAAATATAGCAAAATGGGCCTAGATCAATACTTGGGGTTGTCTACTACACTACACTAGAGCTAAAATTAACCCTAGAAGCTCCCTACATGCTCCCTAATTAACCCATTCACTGCTGGGCATAATACACGGTTGGTGCGCAGTGGCATTTAGCAGCCTTCTAATTACCAAAAAGCAAAGCCAAAGCCATATATGTCTGCTATTTATGAACAAAGGGGATCCCAGAGAAGCATTTACAACCATTTATTCCATAATTTCATGAGTTGTTTGTAAATAATTTCAGTGAGAAACCTAAAGTTTGTGAAAAAATTTGTGAAAAAGTAAAATAATTTTTTTATTTGATCGCATTCGGCGGTGAAATGGTGCCATGAAATATACCAAAATGGGCCTAGATCAATACTTTGGGATGTCTTCTAAAAAAAAATATATACATGTCAATGGATATTCAGAGATTCCTGAAAGATATTAGTGTCCCAATGTAACTAGCGCTAATTTTGAAAAAAAGTGGTTTGGAAATGGCAAAGTGCTACTTGTACTTATAGCCCTATAACTTGCAAAAAAAGTAAAGAACATGTAAACATTGGGTATTTCTAAACTCAGGACAAAATTTAGAAACTATTTAGCATGGGTGTTTTTTGGTGGTTGTAGATGTGTAACAGATTTTGGGGGTCAAAGTTAGAAAAAGTGTGTTTTTTTCCATTTTTTCCTCATATTTTATAATATTTTTTATAGTAAATTATAAGATATGATGAAAATAATGATATATTTTGAAAGTCCATTTAATGGCGAGAAAAACGGTATATAATATGTGTGGGTACAGTAAATGAGTAAGAGGAAAATTACAGCTAAACACAAACACCACAAAAATGTAAAAATAGCCTTGGTCCCAAACGGACAGAAAATGGAAAAGTGCTGTGGTCATTAAGGGGTTAAATATTTCCAAAGATAAAGACAGAAAGAAGGAACAACTTACATTGTCAGAAAATACAACCTTATCTGAAAGAAAAAAATAAAATGAGGAACACCAGAAAGAGAGGAAACTCTTCTAGCAGATGAAATAGCTAAAAGAAACAACATTTCCACAAAGAAGTTTAATATGCACCTGATGCATAGGCCCAAAAGAAAGTACCTGCAAAATCCTCAAGACCAAATTAAGAGACCAAGGAGGAAAAAAATAACAGGCTTAATTATAGGCCAAGCTAGAACTAAACCATCAATGCCAGGAAGATAGGCATTCGTCTTATAGAACATAACTAAAAAGAGCAAAAATCTGACCCTTAAAGAACTGGTGGATAAACACTAATGCAATCCATCCTATTACAACAAACAAAAGCTCTTCCTGCCAAATCTTGGCAAACACCCTGAAAAAAAGTCCAGAGGTGGAAATATAAGCTAGCCAGAATGACTACTGAACTACCAGAGCATCCACAAACTATTATTATTATTATTATTATCGGTTATTTGTAAAGTGCCAACAGATTTTGCAGTGCTAACACAATCAAAATATCCCTGGATGTAGCAAAGTACCTGGGAAATCAGAAGGTCAGTAAAGAAAGGCATTGACATCAACATTTCAGCACTGTTGTTCAAGTGAAGTTTTTAATTCCAAAATTAAATGTAGTATAAACCTCCTGAAAGGAACAAACAGAAGGAGCAATAATACCCATTGAAGCAAAATCATAACAGAATTGGTCAGAATGCATTACAAATTTTTTTTCCATTTATTACATAAGATTGCTGAAGGAAATACCTTAGTATATAACAATACAAACATTTTACATTAAAAGAAAAATATTTTAATGACCCAGCTTCAAAGGCAGATTTAGGGACAGAATTGTAAAGCTCCATAGCTACAGAAAAACTAATAATAAAGTTAAATGCAGAAAACGTAGTTAAATTATATTATCCCCATAAAAAGAAAAAAAGGTCACTTACCTCTTATGAAAGAAACTCTTATATATTGAGAAATCTCTAATACAAGATAAGTGCATCTTGTATCTATACCACACACTTGTAAAGCGAGGTGCGTGTCAAACTTGCATCATAAATAATAGAAAAGGGTGGCAAAAAAATATGCATACTATCATGCCAATGCACACAGACCCAAAAGCAGGTGTGTGTCAAAGTACACGCATGAAAAAACTACCAGCCGTCAAAATATGCCGGTGGAAATGCAGAAGCATCCAAAAATCTACGCGTGTGAAAAAAGTGATGTGGTTACACTTAAACATCTTAACACTTTAAAAGGGGAAATATAAAAAAACAACATATATATCTGTCCTAAGTCTATGTACATATATAGCAATATTTATAGAAATTACCTACACGGCTAATAGAGTGCCAAATAGATAAAAATATATTACTTACCCAAAGGCACTGGAGGAAACCAGTAAGAAGCCAAGACCAGTGCTGAAAACTATTAGCAGAGGAACTGGAATAGGAGTATATCAACGAACCAACAGGCAGAGACAATGGACAAGTCTATGCGACCCCCTTGGCAAGGCTGTCACTTCCAATACTGAAAATGGTTCAAAAGGAGCGCCTCTATTAGAGGCAAGGACTAGTAATCAAGTATCTAAAATTAGCTAGTACTCCTAAAAGTATCTAATAAGGGTAGAAATATGAGAACAACTAAAAAGTTAAAAACTGTGAAGGTAGGGTACTAGAAATATTAAATTAAGATATTAAAATATTTAATAACATAGATTACTGTATAAAATATTATAAGTGCATGCATGGATCCATGACTTAAAATATACAAACAAAATTATAAAAACAAAGTTATTAAAACAAGTACTAGACACAATAATAAACAATACTAAACAATGTCAATGCGATAAATGCAATAAATATATAAGCTGAGTCTTAAATATATCAACGGATCCTACAAGTACATTGGGATATGGATAAACTAGATAAGTTCTGTGATATAAGAAATTAATCAGTATAAGAAGTTCATCAAATTGGTTCAGTTCATCAAAATAGGCGATAGATCCAAAGTGCTAGTGCAAAAAGGCAAATTCCAAAGTAGGTGTACACAAGAAAATGTGTATAAAGTTAGTACAAAAAGCGGTGTATGATGAAAAATACAATGATGAAATCACTAGTTAATCCAAAAAACGACAAAAAGAAAATCCTTAATGAGATCAAAATTCTTAGTGAAAATCATTATCCAAAAACTCCTACTGTATGTCTTCAAATCCTGTGAATAAAAACAATAACAACATAGCACCGCTTTTTGTACTAACTTTATCCACATTTTTTATCACTATTCTTTCTCATGGCCTCATAGCCAATATTGATTTTTGATATTTTGCATTTTTTAACTTTGCATTTTTGATATTTCTTTTTCTTGTGTACACCTACTTTGGAATTTGCCTTTATGCACTAGCACTTTGGATCTATCACCTATTTTGATGAACTGAACCATTTTGATGAACTTCTTATACTGATTAATTTCTTATATCACAGAACTTATCTAGTTTATCCATATCCCAATGTACTTGTAGGATCCGTTGATATATTTAAGACTCAGCTTATATATTTATTGCATTTATCGCATTGACATTGTTTAGTATTGTTTATTATTGTGTCTAGTACTTGTTTTAATAACTTTGTTTTTATAACTTCGTTTGTATATTTTAAGTTATGGATCCATGCATGCACTTATAATATTTTATACAGTAATCTATGTTATTAAATATTTTAATATCTTAATTTAATATTTCTAGTACCCTACCTTCACAGTTTTTAACTTTTTAGTTGTTCTCATATTTCAACCCTTATTAGATACTTTTAGGAGTACTAGCTAATTTTAGATACTTGATTACTAGTCCTTGCCTCTAATAGAGGCGCTCCTTTTGAACCATTTTCTATATCTGCATTTCGTTGGGTGGCTAGGGACCCATCTCCCATTATGAGCCATAGGACACCTCTTTCAGCACTGTTAGATTTATTCTTCTTTTTTCACTTCCAATACTCCAGATACATCCCTCTGACAAGTAACTGTACCCTGAGGGTAAAACGAGCTTCAACTTGTTCTGAGAACCTCTCTCTCTGAAGAAGGAAATCTTCATTCTTCAACCACATGCAGTGGAGGCAAAGTAAAGACTGAGGTACTGGTGAGGTAGGAAGGGTTCAATAGAGTTCCTGGGGTTTTGGGGGATCTTTGCCTCCTCCTAGTGTTAGGGAAGAGTAATTCCCTTGAGTAATGGATCGTGGGCTCTCACCATCTGTATGAAAGAAATGACATGCTCTAATTTGTTAGACCATATAATTTTTAGACTAGCGACCCAGCACCTCTGTGTATTTTACCCACACAAAGGGGTTAGACACATACTAGACGTACTGCTCGGAACCCACAGAGCACTGCAGGCCCCAAGTGGAAACTAAGGCTGATCCAACAAGCACAAGGCCGGATTGGCTTACCAGGATACCTGAGATTTCCCGGTGGGCTGGAGTAGCTGGGGCTGGAAAACTACAACTTAAAGGGGTGATTAATGGATGTAATTGGGTTGTAGGGTGCCTTTATAACATTAATCTGGCAATTTTATTTAATACAAAGTAATATAATTTAATTCTGGGGAAGGAGTATCCCAGTAATCCCCTTTGAGAAAAATGGGGCATGTGCATTCTACCGACTCAACAGAAAATAGGGCTGGTCTTCATATTTTTCCAGGGCTACTTTTTATTCCCAATAAAAAATGAATGACTTCCCAGTCTGGCCCAGAACCAGCAGCGCTAATTGCACAACCTAGCTGAGGGGTTTAAACACATAGAGGTGCAGGGTTGTTAGTCTTAATATTACAAGCTCTAAAGAATTGTCATTTTCAACTATAATTCTCTTTAATTAATGTGATAGTTTAACTAGAAACAATTAATTGAGTATGTAGTTATTCAGACAAACAAGGAGTAGAAAAGCACTGCACAAATAATTGTATGTATAAAAGAGTATATATACAGTATATATATATATATATATATATATATATATATACATACAGTATTTATATTTATACAGTATGTTTACTTCCACTGAGTAATACCAGCAGACGCTAATGTGCCCGTTTGCACGCAATACATTTCTCGCTCCACTTGTAATCTAGAATTTCTCACTCCACTTGTAATCTAGCCCAAAATGTACTATGTTTTAACTCCATCACTACTGGGAATTTCCGAGAAAACCTTGCACAAAGTACTGGAGAATTTTTAGTATTTTTGCTACCACTCCGTTTAAAAAAAAAGAAATGTTTTCTTTTATTTACCTACGAAAACTATATACATTTTTGGTATAAAAAGTGCTTTCAGTGGATGACAATATCAACTAGTTATTTATTCACCGAATAAGCACATTATCGCAAAATAAAATAAAAACATGACAACATTAATGATCACAGAACAAGTGGGGGGAGGGGTGCGCTCAACTACAGAGCTGTGAGTGGGACTTATCTATTATGTATGACTAATATATATTTAGACTACCTAGTGTAGGAACATATAATATAGTGATAGCATACGATTGAGATATTTCTATTAATTTATATACTCTACCCGTGGTCGCTTATGATTATAAGGTGGGAGAATGTTAGATGTGAATCCTTATATAAGGTATA
This sequence comes from Bombina bombina, assembly GCF_027579735.1. Lineage (NCBI taxonomy): Eukaryota > Metazoa > Chordata > Amphibia > Anura > Bombinatoridae > Bombina > Bombina bombina. The sequence continues at coordinate 77,027,115 of NC_069499.1, forward strand.
TGTGTGTGTGCAATGATTGTTATAAATAGTGCTACAATATGTTGCAATATGTTGCAAGAAACAATGCTTGAAGTGCAATATGTGCAATAAATACAGTGAAAGTAACGATATGTGCTTCTTAATAAAACCAACAATATGTGCTTCTTAATTAAAACAAAACAAATGTACAATTGACTCATTAATCAGTTTATATAAGTAAATAAAAACAAATAATAACAAATAAAATGGTCATATCATTGCATTGGAATACAACAACTGGTTCACTGAATTGTGAAAAAATGGTGTCGGTGAAACTGATTTATCAGCATAGACAAAAGTACTGACATTGGTCAATAGACACTTAAAGACAAAATTTGTCCTTAAAAAGATACGATGATTATAGTTCAGCGTAAAATATAAAAGTTATAGGTTAAAAGTTGTGGCCACAACTATTTGTAAAAGATCCAAAAAGCTCCAAAGAGCTGTTTCCTGTTAGGATAGCTTGTGTAGCTTGTAATGTCCCGTTATTAAAAAGCAGTAATATGGAATTCTTATGGTGCTCACCCCTACCGGACTACCGATATCCCTTACCTCCTCTTGTACTAGCGTGGGTTATGGGAAGGATTGCAATTAACTCGGGATATGTCTCAGTTCGGCGTTTTGCCGTGTAGCTGTGGTAGTATGTGAGCGTCTCACCTTCAAATTGCCCGGTCAATCCTTCCTACCCCGACGTCTACGTTGAGTAGTCACGTGGTCCTCGGAGGTCCAATCGGATAGCCGGGTCGTTGGGGGGAGTGGTGCGATAGCGATTCTGTCTGTTTTGCTTGCTGGAGCCAAATTCGGTCACACTGGATTGTCAAAATCTACGCGTTTCAGCGCTGGATATGCGCCTTTATCAAGACTTCCTATTATTGTGTGAGATCTGTGGCTCTATTTCTAGTATTCTGGGCGTTAAAAAACTCCTCCCATAGTGTCATATATCAGGAGATATTATCGCTTACTTGTCTATGCCTTTATTAAACCAGTTATAATATAAAATAAAAACTAGTAATAACAATAGCACATTATTGTGCACTTAAAACAACAGTGACAATGTTATACTCGAACATTATTGGAACTATGTAATTGATGTTAATCCAAAATGTGGATAATGTCACACAAATTGGAGCATATATGAGACGTATAGGACACTTTGAAATATATGATGCATAGTTAGGCAAAATTAAAGGAATAAGAGGAATAAAACGTATGGAGTTTAAAGTTATGGGAAATGATGTTTTAAAGTTGTAAGAAAATGATTTAGGTAATGATTCTATATTCGATGAGGAAACCAAATAATTGTGAAGAGACCCAATATATTCTAATGTGTAAAGATAACAGTGATTGGGGATCTTAAATATTACGACATGGATAGATGGGGATATATCTATAATTTGATAGATTACTAAAAACAAAAATGAAATTACTAGATAATTCTTTTGGGATATGCTGGAAGATGAGTTTTTATTTTATATTTTATATAAAGGGGTTTAAATTAAGTTCTGCATTGAGACCATTAGGTGTCAATGTATTAAATTTGAATATTAGTTCTGCTTCTTTTAATAATAAAGTGTTTTCTATATCTCCTCCTCTATTGTTGAATACTTTTTTGATACCCCAATATTTGAAACCTGTTGGTTTTTTGTGATGTATTTCTGTAAAGTGTTTTGATAGTAAATGCTTACAGTTACCACGTCTAATATTTGACAGATGTTCTCTTATTCTATCATGTAGAGGTCTACTGGTTTGTCCTAAATATTGTAATTTGCATTGGCACTGTATTAGATAGATTACATTAATATCTGAGCATCTGATTGTCTCTTTTATCAGATGCTTATAATTGTTATTAGATGATGTTACTTCTTTGTCTTTTTTACCAAATTTACAAGCTTTACAGCTATTGCAAGGATAGAAACCATGAAGATTTTTCCCTAGTAAATCTTGTTGTTTTGATGTAGTATTTTTATTGAATTGGCTAGGTGCTAGTATGCTCTTTAAATTTTTAGTTTTTCTATATATTATAGTAGGGTGTTGGTCTATAATATCTGACAGAATTGGATCTTTTTTAATAATGTGCCAGTGTTTGTCTAAGATCTTCTTTATAATTTTATGGTCTTCATTGTATTCTGTTATAAATGATATTTTATTATTTGTATCTTTATTAGCATCCTTCTTCTTATATGTTAATAGTTCAGTTCTATCTTTTCTTATTGCTTGTGCTTTTGCCTCTTTGATTATATTATCTCCATATCCTTTGTCCTGAAATTTCTTTTCTAATGTGTTAGCTTGTGTGATGAAAGTTTCATTTTCTGAGCAATTTTTCTTTATTCTGTAAAATTGACCTTTAGGTATGTTATTGATCCATTTGTTAAAGTGGCAACTATCTGGATGTAAGTAACTGTTGGTATCAGTAGGTTTGAAATATGTTTCAGTAGTGATGGTATTATTATTGATCTTTATTTGGACATCTAGAAAATGTATGTGTTCTTTGCTGTATTCGTGAGTGAATTTTATTCCCCAATTGTTGGAGTTAATGTCCTCCAGGAACAGGTGCAGTAATTCGACATCACCTTTCCAAATAAAAAATATATGTCGATAAATCGCTTATAGAGCACGAGGTTTGCACCCCATGGGGAGTGTAAAATGTGTTCTTCTTCAAACCTCCCCATGAATAAATTGGCGTAGCTGGGTGCAAACCTCGTGCCCATAGCGGTGCCTTTGAGTTGTAAATAAAATGTGTTATTAAAGTTGAAGTAGTTATTTTCTAAAATGAATGTTATGCAATCTGTGATAAATTTTATTTGTGGTGTTTTCATTTCATGATCTGAGTTAAGGTAATGTTCTGATGCTGCAATGCCCAATGTGTGTCGGATATTAGTATAAAGCGAATTCACGTCGCAAGTAACCATTGTATAATCTGTTTGCCAATTTATGTTTGTTATTGTATTTAGAAAATCAGTTGTGTCCTTGAGGTATGATGGTAAACTGTGTACATATTTTTGTAAGAATGTATCTACGTATTGTGACATGTTAGAAGTTAGACTGCCTATCCCTGAAATTATGGGTCGTCCTGGCGGATGGTCTAAAGTCTTATGTATTTTTGGAAGATAGTAGAAAACAGGAGTTTTGGGGTGTGTGATAGTTAGAAATTGGTATTCTTGATTGTTTATTATTTCTGTTTGTTTGGCTTCATTCAAAATACTTGCAAACTTTTTTATTTGTTTTTGAATGGGATTAAATGGTAGTTTTTTGTAAGTGTCTGTAGGAGATACAGACACTTACAAAAAACTACCATTTAATCCCATTCAAAAACAAATAAAAAAGTTTGCAAGTATTTTGAATGAAGCCAAACAAACAGAAATAATAAACAATCAAGAATACCAATTTCTAACTATCACACACCCCAAAACTCCTGTTTTCTACTATCTTCCAAAAATACATAAGACTTTAGACCATCCGCCAGGACGACCCATAATTTCAGGGATAGGCAGTCTAACTTCTAACATGTCACAATACGTAGATACATTCTTACAAAAATATGTACACAGTTTACCATCATACCTCAAGGACACAACTGATTTTCTAAATACAATAACAAACATAAATTGGCAAACAGATTATACAATGGTTACTTGCGACGTGAATTCGCTTTATACTAATATCCGACACACATTGGGCATTGCAGCATCAGAACATTACCTTAACTCAGATCATGAAATGAAAACACCACAAATAAAATTTATCACAGATTGCATAACATTCATTTTAGAAAATAACTACTTCAACTTTAATAACACATTTTATTTACAACTCAAAGGCACCGCTATGGGCACGAGGTTTGCACCCAGCTACGCCAATTTATTCATGGGGAGGTTTGAAGAAGAACACATTTCCCCCCCCCCCATGGGGTGCAAACCTCGTGCTCTATAAGCGATTTATCGACGATATATTTTTTATTTGGAAAGGTGATGTCGAATTACTGCACCTGTTCCTGGAGGACATTAACTCCAACAATTGGGGAATAAAATTCACTCACGAATACAGCAAAGAACACATACATTTTCTAGATGTCCAAATAAAGATCAATAATAATACCATCACTACTGAAACATATTTCAAACCTACTGATACCAACAGTTACTTACATCCAGATAGTTGCCACTTTAACAAATGGATCAATAACATACCTAAAGGTCAATTTTACAGAATAAAGAAAAATTGCTCAGAAAATGAAACTTTCATCACACAAGCTAACACATTAGAAAAGAAATTTCAGGACAAAGGATATGGAGATAATATAATCAGAGGCAAAAGCACAAGCAATAAGAAAAGATAGAACTGAACTATTAACATATAAGAAGAAGGATGCTAATAAAGATACAAATAATAAAATATCATTTATAACAGAATACAATGAAGACCATAAAATTATAAAGAAGATCTTAGACAAACACTGGCACATTATTAAAAAAGATCCAATTCTGTCAGATATTATAGACCAACACCCTACTATAATATATAGAAAAACTAAAAATTTAAAGAGCATACTAGCACCTAGCCAATTCAATAAAAATACTACATCAAAACAACAAGATTTACTAGGGAAAAATCTTCATGGTTTCTATCCTTGCAATAGCTGTAAAGCTTGTAAATTTGGTAAAAAAGACAAAGAAGTAACATCATCTAATAACAATTATAAGCATCTGATAAAAGAGACAATCAGATGCTTAGATATTAATGTAATCTATCTAATACAGTGCCAATGCAAATTACAATATTTAGGACAAACCAGTAGACTTCTACATGATAGAATAAGAGAACATCTGTCAAATATTAGACGTGGTAACTGTAAGCATTTACTATCAAAACACTTTACAGAAATACATCACAAAAAACCAACAGGTTTCAAATATTGGGGTATCAAAAAAGTATTCAACAATAGAGGAGGAGATATAGAAAACACTTTATTATTAAAAGAAGCAGAACTAATATTCAAATTTAATACATTGACACCTAATGGTCTCAATGCAGAACTTAATTTAAACCCCTTTATATAAAATATAAAATAAAAACTCATCTTCCAGCATATCCCAAAAGAATTATCTAGTAATTTCATTTTTGTTTTTAGTAATCTATCAAATTATAGATATATCCCCATCTATCCATGTCGTAATATTTAAGATCCCCAATCACTGTTATCTTTACACATTAGAATATATTGGGTCTCTTCACAATTATTTGGTTTCCTCATCGAATATAGAATCATTACCTAAATCATTTTCTTACAACTTTAAAACATCATTTCCCATAACTTTAAACTCCATACGTTTTATTCCTCTTATTCCTTTAATTTTGCCTAACTATGCATCATATATTTTAAAGTGTCCTATACGTCTCATATATGCTCCAATTTGTGTGACATTATCCACATTTTGGATTAACATCAATTACATAGTTCCAATAATGTTCGAGTATAACATTGTCACTGTTGTTTTAAGTGCACAATAATGTGCTATTGTTATTACTAGTTTTTATTTTATATTATAACTGGTTTAATAAAGGCATAGACAAGTAAGCGATAATATCTCCTGATATATGACACTATGGGAGGAGTTTTTTAACGCCCAGAATACTAGAAATAGAGCCACAGATCTCACACAATAATAGGAAGTCTTGATAAAGGCGCATATCCAGCGCTGAAACGCGTAGATTTTGACAATCCAGTGTGACCGAATTTGGCTCCAGCAAGCAAAACAGACAGAATCGCTATCGCACCACTCCCCCCAACGACCCGGCTATCCGATTGGACCTCCGAGGACCACGTGACTACTCAACGTAGACGTCAGGGTAGGAAGGATTGACCGGGCAATTTGAAGGTGAGACGCTCACATACTACCACAGCTACACGGCAAAACGCCGAACTGAGACATATCCCGAGTTAATTGCAATCCTTCCCATAACCCACGCTAGTACAAGAGGAGGTAAGGGATATCGGTAGTCCGGTAGGGGTGAGCACCATAAGAATTCCATATTACTGCTTTTTAATAACGGGACATTACAAGCTACACAAGCTATCCTAACAGGAAACAGCTCTTTGGAGCTTTTTGGATCTTTTACAAATAGTTGTGGCCACAACTTTTAACCTATAACTTTTATATTTTACGTTGAACTATAATCATCGTATCTTTTTAAGGACAAATTTTGTCTTTAAGTGTCTATTGACCAATGTCAGTACTTTTGTCTATGCTGATAAATCAGTTTCACCGACACCATTTTTTCACAATTCAGTGAACCAGTTGTTGTATTCCAATGCAATGATATGACCATTTTATTTGTTATTATTTGTTTTTATTTACTTATATAAACTGATTAATAAGTCAATTGTACATTTGTTTTGTTTTAATTAAGAAGCACATATTGTTGGTTTTATTAAGAAGCACATATCGTTACTTTCACTGTATTTATTGCACATATTGCACTTCAAGCATTGTTTCTTGCAACATATTGCAACATATTGTAGCACTATTTATAACAATCATTGCACACACACATATACCTTATATAAGGATTCACATCTAACATTCTCCCACCTTATAATCATAAGCGACCACGGGTAGAGTATATAAATTAATAGAAATATCTCAATCGTATGCTATCACTATATTATATGTTCCTACACTAGGTAGTCTAAATATATATTAGTCATACATAATAGATAAGTCCCACTCACAGCTCTGTAGTTGAGCACACCCCTCCCCCCACTTGTTCTAGATTTTCACTTTCTGATACTGGGAGCATATCAGAATTAGGGGCTGCACAGTTGAGTCCTGCACATATATCACCACACATCTTAAATAGGACTAACATTAATGATCACATTCCACAAAATCCTGTAACTTTGTAACTGTAGAAAAAAATCTCAAAATTTGTTCATTGGCATCCTCTCATTCAGCTCAAACGTATATATTTTTATTATATTTGTTAATTTAAAGGTCTTTATCTGCAGTTATGTTGAAAATGATGCTATGTGGTAATGGGGTATATCTCATTTAGAATAGCAGAACTCAAAATTGACCCCCCCCCCCCAAGACTATGAGGCCAATTTATCAAAGGTCTTGCGGACCTGATCCGTCAGTGTGGATCAGGTCCGCAAGACCTCGCTGAATGCGGAGAGCAATACGCTCTCCGTATTCAGCATTGCACCAGCAGCTCACAACGCCGCCCCCTGCAGACTGGCAGGGAGGTGTCAATCAACCCGATCGTACTCGATCGGGTTGAATTGCGGCGATGTCTGTCCACCTGCTCAGAGCAGGCGGACAGGGTTATGGAGCAGCGGTCTTTAGACCGATGCTTCATAACTTCTGTTTCTGGTGAGTCTGAAGACTCGCCAAAAAAACGGCAGTTCAAGCTCCATTCGGAGTTTGATAAATGGGCCTCTATATATATTATAGACAACCATGGGGGCCGATTTATCAATGTGAGGCGGACATACGCTATAGCAGAACATGTCTGCCCCACATCGATAAATGCCGACAGCATACGCTGTCTGCATGTATCATTGCACAAGCATTCCTTGTGAAATGCTTGTGCAATTCCGCCCCCTGCACATATTTTAGGCCAATCGGCCGCTAGCAGGGGGTGTCAATCATCCCGATCATATTGGATCTGGATGATTGCTGTCCGCCGCCTCAGAGGTGGCGGACCAGTTAAGGAGCAGCGGTCTTAAGTCTGCTTCTTCTTAAAGGGACACTCAGGTTAAATTAAATTTTCATGATTCAGATACAGCATGTAATTTTAAACAACTTTCCAATTTACTTCCATTAAAAAAAATGTGCACAGTCTTTTATATTTACAATATTTGAGTCACCAGATTCTACTGAGCATGTGCAAGAATTCACAGGCTATACGTATATGCATTTGTGATTGGCTGATTGCTATCACATGGTACAAGGGGAGTGGAAATATACATAACTTTGAAATTTGTTATAAAAAAATCTACTACTCATTGAAGTTCAGACTAAGTGCTATTGCATTGTCTTGTTATCTTGCATTTGTTGATTATGCAAATCTAATGTGTTGACTGGTCCTTTAACTTATGTTTCCAGGGGCGGAAACAGCTGCATCCGCAGCTTAGTAAATCGGCCCCATGGTGTTGATCAAGGCCCATTTGTATATTTCATGCCACTATTTATCCACCAGCTACTGCAGTCATAAAACAAATGGTTGTAAATGCTCCTCTGGGATCCTATTTGTTGAGAAATAGCAGACATGCATAGATTTGCCGTTGGTTTTTGGTAATTAGGAGCCGGCTGCGCACCACACTTTGAATTTCCCGGCAGTGGAGGGGTTAATCAGTTAGCTGTTATAGGTAATATTTGCTGTAGTCTAGGGATTACCATAACACCTGATACCTCCCACCCCCTGATTCCTAACTGATACCTCCCAAACAGCTTTCTCCCCTCCTCCCCGCAATGGTCACCACCATCTTAGGTATCAAGAAACAGTCTGCCAGTATGCAGTTTAGGGCTTTCTTATATATATTTATTTATTTTTTATATACTGTAAGTAACCCTCCTCAACCTCTCACCTCCCTGATCACCCCCACACAGCTTTCTTACCACCCCCCCCCCCCCCAACCATTTTTGTAACTGGCAGCCAGCAAGTAACAACTTACTGCCTTTTTTATTTTATTTATTATACTTTTTTTCTGTAATGTAGGAAATTGTATCTCAAATCTCACAAGATCTGTGAGGTTCTGGTGAAATCCCAGCACTGTTGATGCTGACTGACTGTTCTTCAGTCTGTTTTTTTCATCAGCATGAATATGGAAATAGGAGTTGGAGCTGATGGTTACTGCTTGGTGAGTTGATTTTAATTTTAATTAAAAATTACAAAATGTTCTCACAGTTGTATCAGGATTAAAGAAGAATTTATGTTGCGTAACATATCCCTTTCATTTCTTTCTAGATACTATCCAGGTAGTCTTATAAGAGTTTGGCAAAAGGATAAGGAATATGGCAGACTTTTGGAAAAGATAATCAGTTAAAGGGGCAATAAACTGCTGGGCACAGCACCTTTACTTTGGTTATTATTTATCATGCTATTGTTTTTCCTCTTGTTCCTGCAGCTCTCTCTAAAGCTGTTCTCATATTTTAACCCTTTACGAATGCTGGTTTGTGAAAATGCATCTTCACAATGGGCGCCACCATCTTGGATTTTTAGTATTCATGCACACTATGGCCTAGATTTGGAGTTCGGCGGTAAAAGGGCTGCTAACGCTCCGCAGGCTTTTTTCTGGCCGCACCATAAATTTAACTCTGGTATCGAGAGTTTAATCAAATGCTGCGTTAGGCTCCAAAAAAGGAGCGTAGAGCATTTTTACCGCAAATGCAACTCTCGATACCAGAGTTGCTTACGGACGCGGCCGGCCTCAAAAACGTGCTCGTGCACGATTCCCCCATAGGAAACAATGGGGCTGTTTGAGCTGAAAAAAAACCTAACACCTGCAAAAAAGCAGCGTTCAGCTCCTAACGCAGCCCCATTGTTTCCTATGGGGAAACACTTCCTACGTCTGCACCTAACACTCTAACATGTACCCCGAGTCTAAACACCCCTAACCTTACACTTATTAACCCCTAATCTGCCGCCCCCGCTATCGCTGACCCCTGCATATTTTTTTAAACCCCTAATCTGCCGCTCCGTAAACCGCCGCCACCTACGTTCTCCCTATGTACCCCTAATCTGCTAACCCTAACACCGCCGACCCCTATATTATATTTATTAACCCCTAACCTGCCCCCCACAACGTCGCCGACACCTGCCTACACTTATTAACCCCTAATCTGCCGAGCGGACCTGAGCGCTACTATAATAAATGTATTAACCCCTAATCCGCCTCACTAACCCTATCATAAATAGTATTAACCCCTAATCTGCCCTCCCTAACATCGCCGACACCTAACTTCAATTATTAACCCCTAATCTGCCGACCGGAGCTCACCGCTATTCTAATAAATGTATTAACCCCTAAAGCTAAGTCTAACCCTAACACTAACACCCCCCTAAGTTAAATATAATTTAAATCTAACTAAATAAATTAACTCTTATTAAATAAATTATTCCTATTTAAAGCTAAATACTTACCTGTAAAATAAATCCTAATATAGCTACAATATAAATTATAATTATATTATAGCTATTTTAGGATTAATATTTATTTTACAGGCAACTTTGTAATTATTTTAACCAGGTACAATAGCTATTAAATAGTTAAGAACTATTTAATAGTTACCTAGTTAAAATAATAACAAATTTACCTGTAAAATAAATCCTAACCTAAGTTATAATTAAACCTAACACTACCCTATCAATAAAATAATTAAATAAACTACCTACAATTACCTACAATTAACCTAACACTACACTATCAATAAATTAATTAAACACAATTCCTACAAATAAATACAATTAAATAAACTATCTAAAGTACAAAAAATAAAAAAGAACTAAGTTACAGAAAATAAAAAAATATTTACAAACATAAGAAAAATATTACAACAATTTTAAACTAATTACACCTACTCTAAGCCCCCTAATAAAATAACAAAGCCCCCCAAAATAAAAAATTCCCTACCCTATTCTAAATTAAAAAAGTTACAAGCTCTTTTACCTTACCAGCCCTGAACAGGGCCCTTTGCGGGGCATGCCCCAAGAATTTCAGCTCTTTTGCCTGTAAAAAAAAACAGACAATACCCCCCCCCAACATTACAACCCACCACCCACATACCCCTAATCTAACCCAAACCCCCTTAAAGAAACCTAACACTAAGCCCCTGAAGATCTTCCTACCTTGTCTTCACCATACCAGGTTCACCGATCCGTCCTGGCTCCAACATCTTCATCCAACCCAAGCGGGGGTTGGCGATCCATAATCCGGTCCAGAAGAGGCTCCAAAGTCTTCCTCCTATCCGGCAAGAAGAGGACATCCGGACCGGCAAACATCTTCTCCAAGCGGCATCTTCGATCTTCTTCCATCCGGAGCGAAGCGGCAGGATCCTGAAGACATCCAGCGCGGAACATCCATCCGGACCGACGACTGAACGACGAATGACTGTTCCTTTAAGGGACGTCATCCAAGATGGCGTCCCTCGAATTCCGATTGGCTGATAGGATTCTATCAGCCAATCGGAATTAAGGTAGGAATTTTCTGATTGGCTGATGGAATCAGCCAATCAGAATCTAGTTCAATCCGATTGGCCGATCCAATCAGCCAATCAGATTGAGCTCGCATTCTATTGGCTGATCGGAACAGCCAATAGAATGCGAGCTCAATCTGATTGGCTGATTGGATCAGCCAATCGGATTGAACTTGATTCTGATTGGCTGATTCCATCAGCCAATCAGAAAATTCCTACCTTAATTCCGATTGGCTGATAGAATCCTATCAGCCAATCGGAATTCGAGGGACGCCATCTTGGATGACGTACCTTAAAGGAACAGTCATTCGTCGTTCAGTCGTCGGTCCGGATGGATGTTCCGCGCTGGATGTCTTCAGGATCCTGCCGCTTCGCTCCGGATGGAAGAAGATCGAAGATGCCGCTTGGAGAAGATGTTTGCCGGTCCGGATGTCCTCTTCTTGCCGGATAGGAGGAAGACTTTGGAGCCTCTTCTGGACCGGATTATGGATCGCCAACCCCCGCTTGGGTTGGATGAAGATGTTGGAGCCAGGACGGATCGGTGAACCTGGTATGGTGAAGACAAGGTAGGAAGATCTTCAGGGGCTTAGTGTTAGGTTTCTTTAAGGGGGTTTGGGTTAGATTAGGGGTATGTGGGTGGTGGGTTGTAATGTTGGGGGGGGTATTGTATGTTTTTTTTTACAGGCAAAAGAGCTGAAATTCTTGGGGCATGCCCCGCAAAGGGCCCTGTTCAGGGCTGGTAAGGTAAAAGAGCTTGTAACTTTTTTAATTTAGAATAGGGTAGGGAATTTTTTATTTTGGGGGGCTTTGTTATTTTATTAGGGGGCTTAGAGTAGGTGTAATTAGTTTAAAATTGTTGTAATATTTTTCTTATGTTTGTAAATATTTTTTTATTTTCTGTAACTTAGTTCTTTTTTATTTTTTGTACTTTAGCTAGTTTATTTAATTGTATTTATTTGTAGGAATTGTGTTTAATTAATTTATTGATAGTGTAGTGTTAGGTTAATTGTAGGTAGTTTATTTAATTATTTTATTGATAGGGTAGTGTTAGTTTTAATTATAACTTAGGTTAGGGTTTATTTTACAGGTAAATTTGTTATTATTTTAACTAGGTAGCTATTAAATAGTTCTTAACTATTTAATAGCTATTGTACCTGGTTAAAATAATTACAAAGTTGCCTGTAAAATAAATATTAATCCTAAAATAGCTATAATATAATTATAATTTATATTGTAGCTATATTAGGATTTATTTTACAGGTAAGTATTTAGCTTTAAATAGGAATAATTTATTTAATAAGAGTTAATTTATTTCGTTAGATTTAAATTATATTTAACTTAGGGGGGTGTTAGTGTTAGGGTTAGACTTAGCTTTAGGGGTTAATCCATTTATTAGAATAGCGGTGAGCTCCGGTCGGCAGATTAGGGGTTAATAATTGAAGTTAGGTGTCGGCGATGTTAGGGAGGGCAGATTAGGGGTTAATACTATTTATGATAGGGTTAGTGAGGCGGGTTAGGGGTTAATAACTTTATTATAGTAGCGCTCAGGTCCGCTCGGCAGATTAGGGGTTAATAAGTGTAGGCAGGTGTCGGCGACGTTGAGGGGGGCAGATTAGGGGTTAATAAATATAATATAGGGGTCGGCGATGTTAGGGGTAGCAGATTAGGGGTACATAGGGATAACGTAGGTGGCGGCGATTTGCGGTCGGAAGATTAGGGGTTAATTATTTTAAGTAGCTTGCGGCGACGTTGTGGGGGGCAAGTTAGGGGTTAAGAAATATAATATAGGGGTCGGCGGGGTTAGGGGCAGCAGATTAGGGGTACATAAGTATAACGTAGGTGGCGGTCGGCAGATTAGGGGTTAAAAATTTAAATAGAGTGGCGGCGATGTGGGGGGACCTCGGTTTAGGGGTACATAGGTAGTTTATGGGTGTTAGTGTACTTTAGGGTACAGTAGTTAAGAGCTTTATAAACCGGCGTTAGCCAGAAAGCTCTTAACTCCTGCTATTTTCAGGCGGCTGGAATTTTGTCGTTAGAGCTCTAACGCTCACTTCAGAAACGACTCTAAATACCGGCGTTAGAAAGATCCCATTGAAAAGATAGGCTACGCAAATGGCGTAGGGGGATCTGCGGTATGGAAAAGTCGCGGCTGAAAAGTGAGCGTTAGACCCTTTAATCACTGACTCCAAATACCAGCGGGCGCCCAAAACCAGCGTTAGGAGCCTCTAACGCTGGTTTTGACGGCTACCGCCGAACTCCAAATCTAGGCCTAAGAAAGAAGCAGTGCAACATTCACAGATCTGTCATATTGCTGTCTTCTTGACAAGTATTACTGTGCACTTCAGTTTAGAGTGCACAATACAGAGCAGGAGCTGTACATTTTTGCAGTGGCTGCATTTCTCTAAATGTTTTATATTTGTTATGTAGCAACAATACGGCTTCTGTAATTGGTTAAGTGGCTTTAGGGGGCCTGATATTCAAAACCTCACTGGCATGAAGAGAAATCACACAAAATCTTTGGGATTATTTTTAGACCTTGTATTGTAATGTAGAAGTCCCTGTTTCACATAAAGAACACTATGTGCTCGATTTCTCAAGCCCTTCTCCTCCCTTTGACTGCAGGGTCGCACAAGCGAACCTGCAGTCAGTATTTATCAAGCAGCAGTCATCAGACCGCTGCTTCTCTACCCTGTGCTCCACCTCTTAGGTGGAGAATGTCAATCTCCCTGGTCTTGTCCGACTGGGGAGATTGACAGCTCCTGCCCACGCGTGACTGGCTGTGTTCGGGCAGGGGGCGGGGTTGCACACGAACACAAAGGAGCGCTCATGTGCAATGTTAAATGCAGACAGCGGAAGAAGTCGGGTGGACAGGGCTAAAAATGTACGCCCCTGTCTACCGATGGATGATAAATGCTGCCCTGTATAGCAACAAACATTTCTCAAGATAAAATTTGTATTGCTAATTTTTTTTTTTAAGGACCTCACTGTACAGACGAGACTTCTTAGAATATCTCACCTGAGCAGCAAGGTTTTGAATATCAGGCCCAACGAGAACTGCAGATACAGGAGGAAAAACACTAGCATGATGAGTAGAATCCATGCTACTGTAGTTGTACCCAGCAGTTTAATGCCCTTTTAATGCAGGGGTTGACCAATCTGTTAATAATTTAGAAGCTAGTAAGAATATTTAGGAGCCAGGCAGTGATATTTGTATATAGATATATGAAGAATAACTCAAAGATTCTAGGAACCAATGGCTCCCTAGCTTCTGGGTTTGTAGAGCCCTGCTTTAATGATACCCCATAACAAATGCACAGCTCTCTTGGAATATCTGGGTTCTGGGGGGGCTCTCAGGTCATATGGGTGTATATCACAAACTTCAATCTAAGGGTCTTATATTATTAAGAGGTTACAGAAGTAAAGGTTGATTGTACAACCATATGTTTTTGTATTTTGTCGACTTAAATACAATACTGTGCTGTTGTTGCATTATATAGTAGAGTAAGTTATGTGTTTATCGTGATAAGAGTGAAGAACAATATGTAAGCATTAGCAATACATGCCATGCTATACTAGCCACTCTAACAACCAGCATGTTTTGGTTTCTGTGTTTTAACCCATTCAGTACTAGAGTGAATAATGGAATCTGTGCATTCTGCTCCGTCTGGCAGTACTAAGAGTAAAATTAGCCATCAAGAACTTTCTATTTCAGCAAAACAATGTCCTCACTTGGATAGTTGGATATTGCTTGAAATGTTTCAAGGCTGAGGCACATTGATATCTAAAATGACGAGACAATGTGCATTGTACAGATGAAAACACCAAGGTTAAGGGTAAGATCATAAGAGAGGCATAAGGCCCTTTGCTGACATAGATTTTTAGATACTTTATTAAATATTAATATTAACTTTATTAAATATTAATGTTTGGCAGTAAAATTTTCCAAGCTAAGTATAACATTTTACTTATTCACGTTTATAAATGTACCCATAATACCCTTTTTATTATTTTCTACAGTAAATCATTTTTACTGTAAGGCTTTTTAGGATTTGGATTTCTCACCCAGCGATCACACTACAATGTTAGTGCCACACCTCCCAGGAACTTCCCCAGTTCACACCCAGCTCTATATCCTTTGGCACACTTCTAAATAGAGACCACTAACCCAGTGCTGACTTCCTTCTATAGACCAATCACTGTGATAAAATTATTGGGATATCCACACCCAACACTTGGAGCTGAGCCTTCTTAAAAACCATAGTTGAAATTTTGAAGATTCACATTCACAGTGAAACAGAGTAGATTAAGGAGGCAAATGGGAATGGAGAGGAAATGAAGGTTGTGATGTACAAGGGTTAGCCCACCCTGCAATAGTCACCAGTTGTCACAGAAAGGGTTAGCAGACCCTTTCCACCTTAACCAGTTTCTAGCCAGTCCAGTCAAGCCTATGGGGTATAGGGCCAAATGGCCGCTGTTCCTCTTGTTTCCATGCAAGCCTTCATAACTTGTCCACTGCCTCTGAGGCTGCGGTCTTCAATCTGCCCGATTCTATACAATCGGGCTGATTGACACCCCCTGCTAGCGGCCAATTGGCCGTGAATCTGCAGGGGGCGGCATTGCACAAGCAGTTCTGGTGAACTGCTTGTGTAATGATAAATGCCGACAGCATATGATGTCAGCATTCAGCGATGTCTGTCGGACATGATACGCTATAGCGTATCATGTTTGACAGACATTAGTAAATCTACCCCTATGACTAGTTTAGTAGGTGAAAGAGTTAACAAACACTCTGTCATCTGTACTTGACCCAAAAAAAATGCCCAAACTCCCCTTTAATGCCACCCACACTAAACTATCTCTGCTGCAACCACCTTAAGATTATTATATGGGACATCTCAAGGAAAAACCCAGACTAAAATATTAAAAATCCCAAAACACAATACTGTTACTACTATTCTCTTCTGTATCGTGGTTCAAATATTAGACAAAGCAAAAAACTTAATAAAGGAATATTTATAATGATCAAAAAAGAGTCATAGTGCATTTATATATAATAAAAATAACAAACACAAATACACACAAAGCCAATCCGTTTTAAAATAAAAAGGAGAAAATATAACAGAACATAGTATTAGCTTAGATCTCACTTATGCTTTTGTCTCCCATGTAGAATGACAACATTATTTTGCTGATTTCACCATGTTTTGAGAGGTAAAATAGAAAATGTTTTCTTAAGGTAATTTACTTCTATTATCAAATTTGCTTCATTATCTTGTTATCTTTTGAAAGAGCAGCAATATACTAATGAGAGTAAGCGGAATAAATCTGGTGAGCCAATGAGAAGAGGCAAATATGTGCAGCCACCAATCAGTAGCTAGTTCCCAGTAGTGCATTGCTGCTTCTGAGCTTATTTAGCTATGCAAACAAATACAAGAGAACTAAACTAAACAAATTACATAACATATGTAAATTGGAAAGTTCTTTAAAATGCTCTATCTGAATCATGAGTCTTTTTATTTTGACTTTACTGTCTCTTTAAGAACGCACTATGTTAAAAACTTACCCACTCATAAAATCTCCAAATATATAGATCCCGTTCAGATTTGGATATTCACAGCCTCTGTATACATAACCTCCAGTGACTGATTTTCCTAATTTGTGCGGGTAAGCAAAAATTGGAAGAACATCATCTGTAAATAAAAGAATATTATTTTTAAAAAACTACATAAAAAAAAAGATAATGCATTACTGTAGTACAAGCATAAAAGTGAGTTGATTCAAATACAAAATTACTATGAGATCCTGATTTGGGATTAGGATTTGTTCAGCCCTAGATTAATAAATACTGCAAAGCATGCATAGGGCTCATTGTACTAAGCACATGCAAGCCTGCTTTCCGCAATGTAACAAGCAGCGATCATCAGACCACTGCTTTTTACAATCTCCGCCACACATGTTAGTTTAGGGTGATTGACAGGCCCTTCCCTTGTGCATTTGGTTGCACGAGAGAAGGGGGCACCATTACACACACACTTGCTTGTGTAATTATATATGCGGGCATTGGATGTACAGTGTCGAACAGACAGGTTCTCAAATCGGGAAGTTTGTCCGCACTGGCCTTAGTAGATAAGTGCCCACAATCTTTAAAGGGATACTAAACACAATTATATTTCTTTAATGATTCAAATAGAGCATGCAATTTTAAGCAACTTTCTCATTTACTCCTATTATCAAATTTTCTCTTGCTATCTTTAGTTATAAAGCAGGAATGTAAAGTTAAGGAGTCTGCCCATTTTTGGTTCAGAACCTGGGTTATGCTTGCTTATTGGTGGCTAAATGTAGCCACCAATAGGTAAGTGCTATCCAGGATGCTGAACCTATCATGGGCCAGCTCCTAAGCTTTACATTCCTGCTTTTAAAATAAAGATAGCAAGAGAACAAAGAAAATTTGATAATAGGAGTAAACGATAGATTGTTATCAAACTCTATTTAAGTTTAACTTTCAACAAATGATACGCATGCTAACTCACAAGCACAAAAAGATTACTTCTGGTGGTGTTAACGCTCAAGCGAAAGTGCTAAAGAGCCTGCCACTTCAAGTTGAAGTGCAAAAATGACATGTTCTTACAAATCAGAGTATGTGATATTTGCACTAGGATGTCTCTTCAGTATTTGCTACTTATCATTTCCCTACACTACTCATGTCACCTCTTCCAGCCAATCAGAGGCTGTAGAGACCTGGTACAATGCTGAACTGCTTGGATGAAGCTTCTGAGAGGTGAAATTCTTGGACCGGCGCAAGACGGACCAAAGCGAAAGCATTTGCCAATAATGTTTTCATTAATCAAGAAAGAAAGTCGGAGGTTCGAAGACGATCAGATACCGTTGTAGTTTCGACCCTAAACGATGCCGACCAACTATCTGGCGGTGTTATTCCCATGACCCGCCGAGCAGCGTCCGGGAAACCAAAGTCTTTGGGTTCCGGGGGGAGTAAGGTTGCAAAGCTGAATCTTAAAGGAATTGACGGAATGGCACCTCCAGGAGTGGAGCCTGCAGCTTAATTTGACTCAACACGGGAAACCTCACCCGGCCCGGACACGGAAAGGATTGACAGATCGATAGCTCTTTCTCGATTCTGTGGGTGGTGGTGCATGGTCGTTCTTAGTTGGTGGAGCTTTTTGTCTGGTTAATTCCGATAATGAACGAGACTCCGTGCTAACTAGTTACGCGACCCCCGGCGGTCGGCGTCCAACTACTTAGAGGGACAAGTGGCGTTCAGCCACGGGAAATCGAGCAATAACAGGTCTGTGATGCCCTTAGATGTCCGGGGCCACATGCGCACTACACTGAATGGATCAGCGTGTGTCTACCCTTCGCCGGCAGGTGTGGATAACCCGCTGAACCCCGTTCGTGATAGGGATCAGGGATTGCAATTGATTGCCAACAAGGAATTCCCAGTAAGCGTGGGTCATAAGCTTGCGTTGATTAAGTCCCTGCCACATATGAGAGGAACTGCAGGTTCAGACATGTGATGTACATGCTTGGCTGAGGAGCCAATGGGGCGAAGCTACGATCTGTGGTACGATACCGCAGCACCGCAGAGCCTCGGTTGGCCTCAGGTAGCTACCCCCCAAGGGGAGGCGGTGGGCAGAGCCGCTCGCCTCGGGACCCGTGCAGACAGAAGGGGGCCGCCTCTCTCCCAGAGCACACAGGACGTTCGCAGGGAACCCAGTGCTAAATCATTCGTAGACAACCTTATTCTGGGTCGGGGTTTCGCGTGTAACAGAGTAGCTACCTCGCTGCGATCTATTGAAAGTCATCCCTCGAGCCAAGCTTTTGTCTTCCGGATACTTCCATCCTCCGGTCGTGCGGGAGGGGGGGCGTCCCACAGCCCTACCCCCCTCCTCTCCCTCGCTCCGTCGGGGAAGGGGGGCAAGTTGCGCAGGACCAGCGGATCAGTCACGAGGCAGCCTTGGCAAATAATCAGAATAGAGCTGTGTTTTGGGGCAGGATTAGAGGCAAACACTGGATGTAAATGGTAACAGTAAAAAAATTGATTACAAAAATAATGCATGTAAGTTTTAGGTATTTGTTGTCCTGAAGAGACCAAATTTGCATGTAAAAAATATGTTTTAGAGAATATGATTGCTGAAGACAGTTCCAGGTATAAGGTGTGGCATTAGCGTGAAGCCTTCTTGTCAAAGTTATAAGAGTTCATGAGGGATGAAGTCTAAGGGGCCTATTTAACAAACCGTCAACCGGCCCCGAAGCATCTGTTTCCGCGCGAGCCTTGAGGCTCGCCAGAAACAGGAGTTAACTCATACGCCTATTGTGAGGCTGCGGTCTGCAAACCGCCCTATGGTGTACGATCAGGTTGATTGACACTCCTGCTAGCGGCTGATTCTTGAGGAGGGTCTGATATATAGACACTTGTCAATCACACCTATATGAGGTTGTTGGACATCTCATTCCAAAACCATGCACTGTATACATACAGCAGACAGTCTGGAATACAACAGTGCTGTTGCAGACTATGGATTCTGCTTAATCCCCATCCCATAATTCAGCAAACATATGTCTAGAGCACTCCTTCTTGAAAGAACTTTGCTTTATTTAATCAACATTAAAATCACATTTCAAAAGCATGTACATTAATATGGACTCCCATTTGCAGCTATAACAACTGCAACTCTTCTGGGAAGGTTTTCCACAAGATTTTGAAGAGTCTCTGAGGTCCACCATTGATGTTAGATGACAAGGTCTGGCTTGCAATCGGGGTTACAATTTATCCCAAAGGTGTCGAGTGGAGTTGAGGTCAGGGCTCTGTGCAGGCCACAAGATTTCCTCCACACCAAACTCGTTAAACCAGGTCTTCAAGGACCTTTCTTTGTGCAAAGGGGCACAGTCATGCTGGAAAAGGAGCAAATTGGCTACAATGTTTTTTTGGCATGACCCTCCACTGAAGCTAAGGGGACTAGCCAAAACCTGGAAAAACAGCCCCAAGCCATTATCCATCCTGTAGAAATCGTTCTGCTGGCATCCGCCACACTCAGATTCTTCCATCAGACTGTCAGAAAATGAAATGTGATTCATCACTCCAGAGAACACATTTCCACTGCTCCATAGTGCAGTGGTGGCATGCTTTAGATCACTCCAGCAGGTGCTTGTCATGTAGATGTGAGGCTTGTGTACAGCTGTTCGGCCATGCAAACCCATTTCATTAAGTCCCGACACGCAATTCTTGTACTTAAGTGAGTGATGCAACAGATGATTTGCCGATATTTACTCAATATGTGCTGAAACTCTCAGCAGCCCAACTCTATGAGTTTGCGTGGTCTACCACTTCATGGTGGGACTGTTGTTACAAATCTAGTAAGGTAGAAATGTCCCAAACTAAGTTGTGGCAAAGCCTATGACAGTGCCATGTTTGAAGTCACTAAGCTCTTCAGTACATATAAACACATAAATATATATATATATATATATTTACACTTTGCTGCCCATTGCCGTGCGACTTACTCCCTTCGCTGTGCTAGGTTCTCAGCCATGTCTGATGGTATGAGAATGAGGCTCCCATTGGAGCCTATGGAAGTGCCCTCTCATGAGTGCAAAGCTACCCTGCAATTGCGTGCGCTGGTATTACTGAGTGGAGCACAAATATTGTGCTCGTGTAAGCGCAATTTTCCGCTCCACTCGTAATCTGGCCCTATATGCGAGTGGTTTAAAACCTTGTTGCTTGTATAAGGCTAAGCTCTTGAGTAGGCGATAGATGACCTATTCACATAGCTATTACTGGGAGAATTTTTATATATGAGTTACCTCTATGTTATGTGTGTATATTTTAGATAACAGATGTTCATGAAGATTGTATTGTTATGTGCTTGAGTTTATGCACCTGTTAGCAATCGGTGTGGCTGAAACACCTGAACTTAACAATTAGTAAGGGTGCCCATATACCATTTAGTGTGTATGTATATTTACTTAATATGAGTGTGATGTATACACTGATTTGTTCTTAAAGGGCTATTAAACCCCAAAATTTTCCTTCACGATTCAGATAGAGAATACAATTTTAAACAACATTCCAATTTACTTCTATTATCTAATTTGCTGCAATCTTTAGATACCCTTTGTTACAGAAATAGCAATGCACATTGGTGAGCCAATCACATGAGGCATCTATGTGCAGCCACCAACCAGAAGCTACTGAGCCTATCTAGATATGCTTTTCAGGAAAGAATATCAAGAAAATAATAAAAGTAAATTAGAAAGTTGTTTAAAATGGTATTCTCTATCTGAATCATGAAAGAAAAAATTTGGGTTTAATGTCCCAGGTGTCTGCATTATGTATTTGATTGGCTTAATAGGGGGTTGCAGGATTAGCTTTACTTTTAATCTTCTCTTTGATTAATTTAATTATTTAAACTCCTTGCACCAGGATCACCACAATTAATTATACGGTGCCCTGTCCCTAGCCACTCATATCCTCACTAGCTGGTGATAGAATAAATATGTATTTATTTTTTCTCTAAACTAGGGAACCCACCTGTATAAGGAGCTACATAAAAACATTAGGTTAAATTGTAAGAGCTGTAGCTTCCAGGCCCCTGGATTTGCAGAGTTAGAGGATATGGAAAATTCCACACAGAATATACATTTACATTAGCGCTTGGCACAATACCGGTATTTTATGTCTGCAATGTGCTAGAAACCTTCCAATAAATACTCTAAGTATCTCATAAAACTACACATGGGTCCTGAACCACTAGCACAGAATCCTGAGGCAACACTGATGATTTAATAGAGCTGTAGAGTCACAAACGCTAAATATAAGGTAAAACGTTTACAGTTCTTTATGACGAAGATGGATTTCAGTTTGTAACTGGTGAAAGAAATCAATGTTACACTTGCTTTTAGATACAGCATTAAAGGGACATAAAAACCCAAATGTTTCTTTCATTATTCAGATAGAACATACAATTTTTAAACAACTTTCCAATCCTCTTCTATTATCAAATTGTCTTTGTTTTCTTGTTATCCTTTGTTGAAAAGTATGAAGGTAAGCTCAGGAGAGTGCACGTGTCTGCAGCACTATATGGCAGCAGTATTTCCTGTCATGTAATGCTCCAGACATGTGTGAACGCTACCTATGTAGATACCCCTTCAACAAATAATAAGAAAAGAACAAAGTAAATCTGATAATAGAAGTACATTGGAAACTTTTTTTTAAATTGTATTCTCTATCTGAATCATGAAAGAAACATTTTGAGTTTCATGTCCCTTTAAATGGACATGAGATCCAGAATTAAACTTCCATGATTCAAATTATTGTGTGTAATTTTAAAATCTTTCCAGTTTTACCTTTGTTATCAAATTTACTTTGTTCCCAAAGTATTTCTTGTTGAACAGCAATCGGAGGTAAGCTCAGGAGTGTGCACTTGTCCTGAGCACTATATGTATATCAAGGAAAGGAGCTAAGTTTTAACAATCTGTACAAAGAGAATGAAGTAAACTGGAGCTTTTTAAAGGGACACTAAACCCAAATTTTTTATTTCATGATTCAAATAGAGCAGGCAGCAATTTTAAGCAACTTTTTAATTTACTCCTATTATCAATTTTTCTTTGTTCTCTTGCTATCATTATTTGAAATAGAAGACATCTAAGCTAAGGAGTCAGCAATTTTTTGGTTCAGACCCTGGACAGCATTTATCCACCAATCAGCAAGGACAACCTAGGCTGTTCACCAAAAATGGGCCGGCTTCTCTTACAGGCCCATTTCGCTGCTCAACAGTGATTATAAATTACTGACGAAAATATTAGCAGACAGATTGGCACAAGTCCTTCCCCTGTTGGTCCACCCCGACCAGACAGGATTCATCACAGGACGATCCTCAGTGGTAAACCTAAGAAAGACCTTGGCAGTATCCGCCCATTACTGGTATGGCACCCACTCAGATTCAGATACTGATTTACAAGGCACTTGCCTTTTGGCGTTAGACGCCGAAAAGGCTTTTGATAGGATTGAATGGGACCATCTATGTTCCTGCTTTCTTTAATCTGATCCAAAAACTATATACAGCCCCTAAGGCCTCATTGATCATTAATGGCGGACTGTCTACACCTTTTGACTTACAAAGGGGAACCCGACAAGGATGCCCCTTGTCACCCCTCCTCTTTGACCTGGCCATAGAGCCACTGGCCTGCTACATCCGACAGCATAGCGAGGGACTAGAAATTAATGGACTTAGGCAACACTTATCACTTTATGCAGATGATCTTCTTTTGTTCATAGGCAACCCGGATGATGGTATACCCCAACTCCTTAAAATCACAGACATTTTCGGATCATTCTCCGGTTATAAAATCAACAGAGACAAATCGGAGTTAACCTGGCTGAAAAATACTAAACATAACAGATTAAATTGCGGACTGCAGATAACAGATGGCACATTCAAATATTTAGGCATACAGATTCATATTGATCCCTCTAAATTATACCCTTTAAACATAGGTAAGATGATTCCAAATATAAGGGACATGCTACAGGGATGGAGCGGACTCCCTTTGTCATTAACTGGCAGAATACATCTTTTTAAGATGATAGCTCTGCCCAAGATACTCTACCCCTTACAAATGCTCCCTTTATTGTTGACGCATAAGGACACAAAAATACTCCAGTCGACTATTGGCCACTTCATTTGGCAAGGAAAGAAACAAAGAATAAATAGATCCACTTTGGTCATGCCTTATGACAGGGGAGGGTTGCGCCTCCCAAACATTGCTTGGTATAATTGGGCGACATTGACAAAGATAGTGCTGGACTGGTTAGTTGGGAATGAAAGTAGAGACAAGCATTATGTGCCCAATACACCTTGCTTTTCTACCACATGCCAAACTTAACTCTTTACCTCTGAAAATCCAACATCACATCTTATTTAGAGACCCACTGAGGGCATGGGCCAAATTGGGAAAGTTATGGGGTATACAATTTACTACTAGCAAATTTCCCCCAATCCAGGATAATCTTTCTTTTCTGCCTGGATATACCACCGAGGTATTTCGAACATGGCAAGAAAGGGGCCTCACAAAAATCGTACAATTTTTTAACCCTCTGACCCTTGTGGTTCACCCCTTTCAAGATTTACAAAATACATATCTGCTTCCAAACACGCATAGATTTGCATACCTACAATGTAGGCATTATGTCTCACAATAAAAAGCCGATGGTCTCCTACACACGGAAAACAACAATTTAACCACACTATGCTCACTGGCTAAACAAGCTAGCAAACATATACAACCTAGTGCTCAAACATTTTGATAACCTTGCCGTTCAAAAACTAGTATTGAAATGGTCTAGATGTAGAACCATAGAGATTGATCACGAAGGGCTTTTAGGCAGTTTCACAGAAGTTAGAACTATTACGTTATCAGCAAATTTGAGAGAAACACACACCAAAATCCTCCAACAAGCATACATTACCCCGGCCCTTAGGGCCAAATGGATACCTGGAGCAAAAGACACGTACGTTAAATGCAACTATGCAAACCCGGACTGGATCCATCTGTTCTGGGATTGCCCTAAGCTAAAATGGTTTTGGAGTAAATTAACCTACTGGCTGTCTAAAGTAACTAAAACTCAGATTTCCCTCTCAGCACAACGGGTCCTGTTTTTACTTCCAGAGCACAACGTTTGCCTCCATGACACTCTCGTATCTGTGTCTATTTTGATTGCAAGACAATTGATTTTACAACACTGGGCAGATAGTTCATCCCCACCCTTTCAAAAATTATTCACTAGGTTACATACCCAGATGCTCATAGAACAAGCAGATGTTAGGGGGAATATTGAACAGAGGATAGCTAGATTCATAAAGAAATGGGCATTCTATTTATTAGACTTACCTGACATTATTAGAGAGCGTGTCCTATATCCATTTAGAGGCAGTGAATTCATCCTGAAGGAAAACCTCAGGGGAAATTGGTGTTTTTCTAACACAATCATGTGATATGTAGGTACACCCCACCATTATCCATTCCTTATATTCATTATCTCAGATCACTCTCATTATCACTCTGCGGCTGGCGGTCCAGGAGGGCTCCGGGTAAGTAAGAATGGGATGCAACAGGCTTTGTTGCGTATCCCCCTTTTTCATTTTAGTATTATTTGTTATGTTTTTTTATATTGTTGTTGTTTATTGTAATTATTTAAAGAAAAGAGGAAAAAGGGCGGAGAGAGGAGGCATGACCCTTGACTTCACTGATATCTTGATACGGGACTATTGAGTTACACTCAATACTGGACTTTCTTTATATCGCACTTTCGCCAGAGTCCTGTATTTTTCAGGATGCAATAACTTTCTCATGTATGTATTGTATTCTGAGGCTGTCATTGTTTTTTTGTGCCTATGTCTCCTGTGATATAAATAAAGTTTGAAAAGAAAAAAAAAATGGTCCGGCTTCTAAATTTACATTCTTGCTTTTCAAATAAAGATAGCAAGAAAATGAAGAAAAAATGATAATAGGAGTAAATTAGAAATTTGCTTAAAATTGCATGCTCTATCTGAATCATGAAAGATAAAATTTGGGTTCAGTGTCCCTTTAAAACTGCGAGTTCTTTCTGAACCATGACATTTTTGATGTTGTGTCCCTTTAAATGCTTTCAAAATTGATAAGAAATGAAAAGTGGACTAACATGACATCTTGCTATAGGAAGCTATTGAAAATGAACAATGTCAATGTTTTTTTGCATTATTGTTTGCATATAATTTTGGCCAAGTTCACATAGTTAATATAATAATTAGCAGGTAAAAAAAATTGATTGGCAGGTGTAAAACTGTAAAAATATTGCTTCATGAAATCTCGCCTTTGGCTTTTGTTTAACTGACAGTATACATACTTCTGCATTATGGCCTAGATTACAAGTGGAGCTATACTGATAGTTCAGGGTGGGCTTTCCATATATTGACCTTGCACTAATAGCGCACAATCTGGTATTTAAGGCAAAACATTTTAAAATCTATTACCTCTGAGCACTGGTTTTCAAACCTGCCCTCAAGCCTCCATAACAGGACAGATTCTCAGGATTATCTGGGGTGAGAACAGGTAAAATGTTTACTAATCAGCTGATTATGTCACCTTTGCTCTAGTTTAGATATCCTCAAAATCTGGCCTGTTAGGGAGGCCTGGGGACAGTTTTAAAAAACAGTACTCTATAGTGATACATTTTAATATACATGCAAACATATGCCAATGTGCAGACACATTTGATTCCTACTCATGCTCAGTTTGCATGCGCCTGTAAGGGAGAGGAATGTGCATGCGTGTGAGCTACCCATTTACTGTGGGTCACATACCAATTAAAACACCACAATAGCAGAAATATATTTTAAAATAAATATTTTTGCAGACGAGTATATTGCAAGCAGTGAGGGCTACATTACAAGTGTTGCATAATCGATAGCACAGGGTGCATTATCTTTTGTGCGATCTTGTGAAAATAACAGCGCACTAACTAGTATTACAAGTAGATGGTTAAATATTTTAACCAAAGATTCTTAATGTGGCTGAAACTTTTTTTAACGCGCCCTGTACTTTTAATAGAGCGCTATTTGCAAACTCAATGTGATCATATTACAAGCAGCGATTACAAGTGGTGTTGCACATCAACTTCATGCAGAACTCCACAATTTTCATACCATTAGCTTAACGCACCACCTGCTTAGCGCTGAAGTGATATCCAACATTAATTTTACTGAGCTCCCCTAGAAGTCTATTATGTGAGGGAATTAACACACCAGCACTATCCAACATGCAGATATTAGTGCACAACAATAACAATGACTTTGTTATTGCAATAGCAAGCAAAAATAGAGCAAAAATAGAAACGCTATTGGAGGAGCTCATGACAGGTTCATACACAATAGCACTAATATTTTTGTTCTCCACTTGTCATCTAGGCCTTATTGCGACTAGGGTACATTTCAAAGCCGGATTTATAATAAGGCAGAGTAGGCATGTGCCTACAGGTGCCCTCGATTGAGGGGCCCCTGTCTCTGCCTATAATAAATACTGGTCAGCCAGTTAACACTGCTAACTACCCACATCGCCATCTTTACACTCAGCACCAGCCGCAGTGGTAATGGGATGCTGTATAAGCCAGTGCGAGCTGGGACAGCTACTGCACAAGTGTGACTGGGGGTGGGTCTGAAGCTGTGTAGTAATATTTGGTAATAATGTGTAATAACTCTGTGATATTTCAGTACTATAGTACTATAGTAAGAGAAAAAAACAAGATACAGGTATGGTTCATATTGTTGCTTGTCAGGGCAGCTGGGTATTAAGCAGTGTGAGGGGCGGCATGCAAGCCCTATGCACAGCTGCGTAACTACATAGACTTATCTAAGCCTTTGGCTGTTCCAAGCCTTAACAATGATGGCCACCGCATATGCCCTGTGATGTTAGTTCACTGCTGGCGGCCATCTTAGTAAAGGTCACCGGCACCGCAAGGGGTGCTTCAGATTTTGGAACCTACAGGCACCAGGGCTGCATAACCCAGAATTGATGCAGCCCTCTCTGAAGCTAAGGGTTAAACGTAAATCATCAGTTAATGATAAGAGCAATTAATGCTGACAAAATATGCTACTATTTCCAGGAACATTAAAGTTCAAATTAAAATTTCATGATTTAAATAACGCACTTTTAATTAAAAAAAGAACAATAATTTTATTCCTATTATCAAATATGCTTCATTCTCTTGTAACCTTTGTAAAAAAAAGGAAAATTAGGATGGTTCATAAAAAAACAAACCCATTTTCATAATAGAAACAAGCTGTAAAAAGTTTTGTTTTTTTTAATTGCACTCTCTAAATAATGAAAGTTGAATTTGATTTTGAAACTGAGGTTAAAGGGACATTGTAGCGCAAACGCTCACTGCCATTCGCAGAAATATGGAGCTGCTTATTTTCCTTGTATTAGATTAAATAAAACACTCTTGAAAATATGTGTTGTGTCATCCTGAATAAATAGTTATGTGTTTAACCTCCACAATGTGGTTAAAAACATAGGTAAAGTCCCACTTTGGAGCTGCAGGCATTACAAGTCTCAGGGGCCGATTTATTATGTCCCAAATGCTGCTATATGCAGCTGTTTCTGCGCGAGCCTTCAGGCTCGCCGGAAATATAAGTTAAGAAGCAGCGGTCTTTAGAACGTTGCTCCTTAACTTGTCTGCCACCTCTGAGACGGCGTACAGCAATCCGCCCGATCGCATACGATCGTGTTGATTGACACCCCCTGCTAGCGGTTGATTGGCCGTGAATCTGCAGGGGGAGGCATTGCACAAGCATTTCACAAGGAATGCCTGTGCAATGATAAATGCCGACAGCCAGTCAGTAGTTCAGAAAAAAGTACTGATATATGGATAATACTTCTTTTTTTTGTACAATTAAAGATTTCATCTTTTTAGATCTCTAGACACACACAAAGGACCGAGTACTTGTTGAAAAACTCACTGCCATGTGCACAAATATAGAGATGCATATTTTCCTTGCATTAGATTAAAGAAAACACTCTTGAAAATATGTGTTGTGTCATCCTGAATAAATAGTATTTTTAACCTCCACAATGTGGTTAAATACATAGGTAAAGTCCCACTTTGGAGCCGCAGGCATTACAACTCTCAGGTGCCGATTTATTATGCCCCAAATGCTGCTACATGCAGCTGTTTCTTAGCGCGCCTTCAGGCTCCTAGGAAACATAAGTTAATAAGCAGCGGTCTTCAGTACGCTGCTCTTTAACTCGTCCGCCACCTCTGAGGCGGCGGACAGCAATGATTGACACCCCCTGCTAGCGGCTGATTGGCCGCAAATCTGCAGGGGGCAGCATTGCACAAGCATTTCACAAGGAATGCTTGTGCAATGATAAATGCCGACAGTGTATGCTGTCAGCATTTATCGATGTCTGGCGGACATGATCGCTACAGCGGATCATATCCGCCAGACACATGATAAATAGGCCCCTCAAACTGAACATAATAGGCAGGGCCAACTTCCAATTGGTTTACAGGATATTGCCTTCTTAGGACCAGCATTGCTCTACAGCATTAGAGCACTTAATTTTGTTCAAAACAATGTCCCTTTAACCTTTTTTTTTTTTTTTAGACATGTGTATATGCTACTCTTTCATATACATGAGAGAAAAGGATTGAGCGCAATGTCCCTTTAATAATTTTAAAATATAGTACATTGTGTCATTACCTAATGAGGAATTGGCACAAAGTTTCTTATCATAACAGCTGAATCCTTCTCTTGCCCTCCAGCCATAATTCTTTCCTTTCTCTACAATGTCGACCTCTTCGAATTTATTCTGTCCTACATCTCCACAGAAAAGCCGTCCTTTCCCTTCCTTTGTCTTGGGGTCTCCCCTATCAAAAGAACAGCGCCACATGTTTCTCACCCCGTATGCATAGACTTCAGGTCGCGCCGCTGGGTCATTGACGAATGGATTGTCTGGAGGGATTTTATACAGAGGGCCGTGGTCATTGTGGTTCACATTAATACGTAATACTTTCCCAAGCAATGTTGACCTGTGAATGAAAAAACTGTGGTGAGAAACAGCCTCTTGAATAAATGGGTTTCCTTTGCTCTTGGTCTAACATCTGGTACTAAGGTAATAATAAAGTAATAAAAAAAGTGCATTGCTCACATTCAGGACAAGAAAAGGCTTAAGGACAAGTTTGAAAAAATCCCTAGGAGCCAGTCATCAATCAATGTGCTGCCACTATGCAGCTCTGCTGCGCTGCTCTGTATTTGACTGTTCTCTTCAAACAGCACTTGCTTTGTGTTAAGGAAAATGTACACAGTGCAGCCAGAGCAGAGCAATGTTTGAAGAGAACAGACTGATGTGGAGCAAAGTGAAAACACTAACAGTTCCTGCGTGTGTCCTGTTTTTTCTGCAGAAATGCTGCATTTTCTGTGATTAGACTTAAGTTTAACTGGTGTGCAAACTAATGGCAACTAATGCTGTTTAAACTGTGTAAACGAATGGTAACAAGTGAATCTATCAAAGTCTATGGCGATGTTTTATGTTACCACCAGTTTTCAGAGTTTACAACAGCAATGGAAACTAGGCCAGAGAGTCCGTGGCCAATTAGTATTAGTGTTTAGTGCTTCTCCTAATCCCCCTCACACACTGGGAGCGTGATTTGTTGTTGTCATTCTTGTTTACATAGTTTTTCTATGACCAATACTTAAATGGACACTGAACCCAAATTTTGTGTTTCGTGATTCTGATAAAGCATGCAATTTTAAGCAACTTTCTAATTTACTCCTATTATCAAATTCTCTTCATTCTCTTGGTATCTTTATTTTAAAAGCAAGAATGTAAGTTTAGATGCCGGCCCATTTTTGGTGAACAACCTGGGTTGTTCTTGCTGATTGGTGGATTAATATAACCGACCAATAAAAAAGTGCTGTCTGATCCAAAAAATAGCTTAGATGCCTTCTTTTTCAAATAAAGATAGCAAGGGAATGAAGAAAAAATGATAATAGGAGTAAATCAGAAAGTTGCTTAAAATTGCATGCTCTATTTGAATCACAAAAGAAAAAAATTGTGTTCAGTGTCCCTTTAAGTACTGAAATGTCAGGACAGTTGGGGATACAACAGGCAAACTCAGCTATTTCAAATGAAATAATAAAGAAAAAGGAGTTATTTGTAAACATTCCAGCAGGTAAAACTGAATAATTGGGAACAATTTAAAGGGGAGGAAAAAAATCACAGTACACTACACTGTCCCTTTAACAGAATCCTGAACCTGAATAAATTGGGACAAGAGGTATTTTAATAAACTTACTGAAGTTGAATAGAAGATATTTAAAGAGACACTGGAATCTTGTAATTACAAGATATTTATGTTGTGTTGCTAAAGAATAACATATCAGACAAGTACATTTTTAAAACAAATTAACATCTTGTATGCTGCACTTGTTTTTCAATAGCCAAACTCCACCCACTTGCTTCATTTGGTGGAGCCAATACAAGCACGAGTTTGGAGATGACAAGGCTACCCATGGTTATCATGTTAGTAAAAAGGGGCTTGTTTTGCAGTTGTTTTCTGTAAAAGCTATATAGAGACATATATGTAGCAGGGTTAGCATTGAAAAGTCTGCTTTATATATTTCCATCTATGAGAATTATAAAATCAGCAGTTTTCAGAGCTAAAGTACATAACAGGGGGTAAAAATATATGATAGTATATTGCAAAGCTATGGTACTATGCACAATTTTAAAGTGTTTTGTATCCCTTTAAGTTGAACAGATATACATTTCTCACATCTCATGCAAATAAAATGAAAATGAATAAATCCAATTAATGTGACTGAACAAACAGAAAAAAGACAATGGGGCCGATTTATCAAGGGCCGAATGGCCCCTGATGCACCTGTTTCCGTGAGAGCCTTCATGCTTGCCGGAAACAACTGGTCGGCTGCTGAGGCTGCGGACATCAATCCGTCCAATCCTATACGATCGGGTTGATTGACACCCCCTGAGCGGCATTGCACAAGCAGTTCACCAGAACTGCTTGTGCCATGTTAAATGCCGACAGCGCATGCTGTCGGCATTCAGCAATGTCTGTCGGACATGATACTCTACAGCAAATCATGTCCACCAGACATTGGTAAATCGACCCCAAAGAATGTAGAAAAACTTGCAAAATGACAATCAGACAGGCTAATTGGAAAACAATAAAACAATATTGAAAAGGACAGCAAGAATAACCCTAAGATTTTTTTCCAATGTTGTGATCTGAAATGTCATTGGGGAAAATGCAGCGTCTGCAGAAAGAACGGGACACATGCAGGAACTGTTACTGCTTTCGCAGTCAAATACGGAGCAACGCTGCAAATCCGCAGAGCATTAATTGATGACTTTTTCAACCCCCCTCCTTTCTCAGTCTGCAAAGCTCTGACTCCTGAATGATTCTTGTGAGCAATTAACCTTATTATTACTATAATTTTACATTATGATTATGTGACGTTAGACCAAGAGCAAAGGAAACAAATTTATTCAAGAGATTTTAAAAATCTTACAACTTTTTTTTCTCTGTACCTTATTTGCAATGCAATTTTCAACTGCTGCAATATATTGTAAAAGTTTAAAGATTGCTTTATTCTGCAGTTAATCAAAACATTGCAATTGAGCTATTGCTTTAGTGTAACTGCCTGATTTAAAGTATAATCAACAAATGCAAAATAACAAGACATAGCAATAATGTTTACTTTGAATTTAAATTTGAGCAGTATCATGTGACAGCTATCAATCACAGACATATAAATGTGCACACAGAAAATGTTACTATATACTGTGAACACTTACTGTACATATGCTCAGTAGGAGCTGATGCCTTAGAATGTGGGCACAAATATTTGAATAATCAAAGTAAACTGAAAAGTTGAAAAAAGTGACACAGTCTGTCTCAATCGTGAAAGTTTTTTTCATGTCCCTTTAAATAAAGTTTTAGGTCCAGAGGGAATATGTCTAAGGATTGTAATGCAATTTTGGAATATATGGTAATAGTAAACCCTAAAAACCTCAATTTCCTAATTTATGGTACCAAAGGACAGGTATAAAGCTGATGTGATTCTACTGTTTAAAAAGGAAGCCCACCCAGGGAATTAAAGACCAGTAAGTCTGACATCCCTAATGTGAATGGTACTGAATAGTACTGGGAGGGTTCAGAAGGGATTGTATAAAAAAATTAATACAAGCAAACAAGATCATTAGTAAGTTCCCGAATGGTTTTATGAAAAATTGATCTTGCTAAATAATATAATTTGTGTCTATGAGAAAGTAACTCAGATAAAGGAAATTCAGATGATACCCTGCAATATGGGAAACTATTGTACAAAATCAGCACATGCATAAACAGCTGGCTGAAGGATAGGGAACAAAGAGTAAGAAACTCTAATGTGACTAAAGCGGTCAGTGCGATTTTTCAAAATCTTTATTAATTACCTATATGAGGGAACATAATGCCAAAATGCAAATAAGATAAACAGTTGCTCCACTCCTATATAAAAAAGATTGCAATTCCTCATCTCAGTTCAGTTGAGTCGCTGCTAAATCCCTGCTCCCACACTCAAAGCTGCAGACTGACAGCATAACTTGTCCCTTGAGTCCAGCCACTTTATATTCCATTGTTTGTCTGGTGATCTGGTTCTCTGCCTCTGTTTTTGCATCACACTGAATTGTGGGTATTGTAGTTTATGGTTGTAGCATACCT
This sequence comes from Bombina bombina, assembly GCF_027579735.1. Lineage (NCBI taxonomy): Eukaryota > Metazoa > Chordata > Amphibia > Anura > Bombinatoridae > Bombina > Bombina bombina. Next base: position 77,060,607 of record NC_069499.1, read on the forward strand.
TCCAATATTTCACATATTTGTGGGACAGAGGGTTGAAGGGAACTTGTGCAAGTAGTGCTTGGTAGGTAGAGCCTCTTAAAGAGGGCCTGCCGATGTGCTGTGTGTAGGGGAGTGAGCGGTTTGTTCTGAGTTGGAACGTGTTCTAGAAGGTTTTACAAAGCAAAAAATGTAGAGGGTTCAATACTAAGCTACAATATAAGTTTATAGCCTGCGCGTTATATATATGAAGGGGTGATGCCAACTAAAACAAATATTTAGATATACTAAATAAATTACCATAGAGAGTTTTAGACACCTTTTATCTTGTTAACTGTAGCTTAATTAATTAACTTTGTATTAAAATACACTTTTTATTTATATAATTTAAAAAGAAGTGTGAGCGAAACGCTTCAGGGGCGCTACATGTGGAATATTAACTCCTATTTGTAAACTGCTTGAAGTCAGCTAAAAACCAAAAAAAAACCTATAAAATTGTATAGCGGTTTGGAAACGCATTCAGGATTAGACAGCATAACACTAATGCAGCTCCCGGATTAAAGGGATACTAAATCCATTTTTTTTTCTTTATTGATTCAGATAGAACATGCAATTTTAAGCAACTTTCTAATTTACTCCTACTATCAAGTTTTCTTCGTTCTCTTGCTATCTTTATTTAAAAAGCAGGGATTTAAAGCTCAGTAGCCAGCCCATTTTAGGTTCAGCACCCTGGATAGCACTTGTTTATTGGTGGCTACATTTAGCAAAGCAATAAGCAAGCATAACCCAGGTTTTGAGCCAAAAATGGTCCGTCTCTTAAGCATTCGATTCCTGCATTTTAAATAAATATAGCAAGAGAATGAAGAAAAATTGATAATAGGAGTAAATTAGTAAATTGCTTTAAATTCCATGCTCTATCTGAATCATTAAAAAAAATTGGGGTCTAGTGTCCCTTTAAAGGAGTTTAGTCCATAGCTCAGGTGCTTGTATTGCAACATTGTGTTTTAGAAACATTTTGTTTTAATAATTCCTAAATTTATTATAAACAATAGAGCACCAGTGATTTGGAAACAAAATCATTTGTAACTAAATAATCCATATTAGCACCACATAGATTACACTGTTAATAATAAACTGACTCAAGGTGTTTTTAATTATTGGTTTGAATGCAAGTAAACTTGTGTTTAAGAATCATGCATTGCTTTTTGGAGATTCTTTTTAAATGATATAAATAAAAGGTATATTTTAATGAATTAATTAAGCTACAGCTAACAAGATAAAAGGTGTTTAAAACTATGGTCGTTTATTTAACTTAGTATAGCTAAGTGCCCTAGAAGGTTGACAGAAAACTGGGACATTTGCCCTAGGGGAAGCTGCAGAAGGGACAGCATGTGACAGTGCTGCAAGATCTGGGACAGGGGGAGGTATATTCCAGTTTATAAAAGATGCTAACTCAGCATGTCTGCCTGCACTAAATCTTGTCACCCATCACACACTCTCACAGCTCTAATCCTTGTCCATAAATACAACCAGATGCTAAGCAAACAATTTTTATCTGCCATGCTTTTGTTCATCCTTCATAAAAATATTCAACTTAAAGGGATAGTAAACAGTAAATATGTGCAAGACCTAATGATGCATTCAAAGCAAAGATTATTCTTATATATTGAAGATATAGGTTTAAAAGTACAGGAAACCCCAAATGATTTGGATAGAACATACAATTTTAAACAACTTTCCAATTTACTTCTATTATCCAATTTGCTTAATTATCTTGTAATTTTTTGCTGAAAGAACAAAATTGCACTACTGGCAGCTAGCTGAACACATCTAGTTAGCCAATCACAAGAGACAAATGTCGGCACCAATCAGCAGCAGCTCCCACTAGTGTAGGATATGTGCGTATTATTTTTCAACAAGGGATACCAAGAAGAGAACGAAGCACATTTAAAAATAGAAGTGAATTTAAAAGTGACTTAAAATTACATGTTCTGGGAGCGGAGCGAAGAGCTGAACCGGCAGGACGCATCTTAGGGAAGCTTGTGATCCTTATATAGATTTTATGAGATTACTTAAGGTTTCTTACATGATATCTGCTAATTCCAAGCTGATTTAGCTATAAGCAATCATCGAAGAATAAGGAAAAGACTTTCCGAGTTGTTTCTTTAGCCTCTGCTGTTCAGTGAAACGACACGACTTTCTGACAGGCCGTGGGGTTTAAGCTGTCGCACTTTACACCCCCATCCCAAGTAATTGGGATATCGAGCAATTTGACTCACCAACTTCTAATAAAAAGAGATGACAACTATTGAGCATAAGTTTGCAGATGTGCTGTGTAAGACTTTGGAGGAACGTATAAACGTTGTGTGCCTATCGATAGCGCAATGCTTTGAAAACTTTTCTACCCCGCAAGGTCTTCAAGATGGCGTCAGAGAATTGATGACCCCTAGAGACTCTCTGGATCTCCCTGCACTGCCTAACGATCTCCAATGCCGCAATCCTAATATCTTTATTATGGAGCTAACCACCATGCTGGATGACTTAGAGTCACAGTTTCTAGCTAATCAGCATTCCATTCAGCACCACCGGTCCACATGACAGAAACAGCATCACCTTCCATAGAGGCACCTGAGTTGATGTTAATTATCCCTGACACTACTCGAATGCAGTAACTTACTTACAGTAAGTAGAACTAATAGGTGCTGTGTTGACAACATGTCAATATTATCCAAACCTTTTGTACTTCACACAAGCATATGCTGGCGCTACATTGTAAATAAATAACCTCAATAAATCTGATGTACTTACCGGCCAGAAGTGACAAAGGTAGCAAGACCCAAAAAAGAGCAATAAGAAAAAAAATGACATGTTCTATCTGAATCATGTACAATGGATATAAAAAGTCTACACACCCCTGTTAAAATGTCAGGTTTCTGCGATGTAAAAAAATGAGACAAAGATAAATCATTTCAGAACTTTTTCCACCTTTAATGTGACCTATAAACTGTACAACTCAATTGAAAAACAAACTGAAATCTTTTAGGTAAAGGGAAATAAAAATAAAAAAATAAAATAATATGGTTGCATAAGTGTGCACACACTTAAACTAATACTTTGTTGAAGCAACTTTTGATTTTATTACAGCACTCAGTCTTTTGGGGTATGAGTCTATCAGTTCCAGCTGAAGAAAAACAGCCCCAAAGCATGATGCTACCACCAAAATGCTTCACTGTGGGTATGGTGTTCTTTTGGTGATATGCAGTGTTGTTTTTGTGCCAAACATATCTTTTGGAATTATGGCCAAAAAGTTCAACCTTGGTTTCAACAGACCATAACACCTTATCTCACATGCTTTTGGGACACTTCAGATCTGTTTTTGCTAAATTTAGCTGGGCTTGGGTGTTTTTCTTCATAAGAAAACGCTTCCGTCTTGCCGTCTACCCCAAAGCCCAAACAAATTAAGAATATGGGAGATTGTTGTCACATGTACCACACAGCCAGTACTTGCCAGTTATTCCTGCAGCTCCTTTAATGTTGCTGTAGGCCTCTTGGTAGTCTCCCAGACAAGTTTTCTTATCGTCTTTTCATCAATTTTGGAGGGACATCCAGTTCTTGGTAATGTCACTGTTGTGCCATATATTCTCCACTTGATGATGACTGTCTTCACTGTGTTCCATGGTATATCTAATAGACATGTGCAGCTGCGAAAAATTTGGTTCGGATCGATTCTGACCGATTCGAATGTCGGTTCGGATCGATTCGAATTCGGAAGAAATCAAATGAATTCGTTTCGGATTCATTCGGATTCTTTCGGATTTGTGTGAAATTCGGTTCGGTTCGATTCGGTTCGAATCGATTCGGATTTTTCTGAATTTCGGCACTGTTAAGTGGGATGTGCTGTGTATTACACTAGTATACTGTACAATACTAGTGTAATACATGGCCATCCGAATCCATCCGAATAAATTTGAATCGATTCGGATTTATTCGGTAGATTCGGCACTGCCGCAATTCGGGAATTCGAATCGATTCGAATTCCGAATTTGGCAAAATTCGTCCGAATTTCGATTCGGACCAAACCTGAATCGCACATGTCTAATATCTAATGCCTTGGAAATTCTTTTGTACCCTTCTCCTGACTGATACCTTTTAACAATTAGATCCCTCTGATGTTTTGGAAGCTCTCTGTGGACCATGGCTTTTGCTGTAGGACGCGACTAAGAAAATGTCAGGAAACACCTACTAGAACAGCTGAATTTTATTTGGGGTTAGTCAGAGGCACTTTAAATTATGGCAGGTGTTTGATGAATCTTATTTAACATGGTTTTGAATGTGATTGCTTAATTCTGAACACAGCTACATCCCCAGTTATAAGAGGGTGTGTACACTTATGCAACCACATTATTTTAGTTTTTTTGTTTACTTTCCTCCACCTTAAAGATTTCAGTTTGTTTTTCAATTGAGTTTTGTAGTTTATAGGTCACATTAAAGGTGGAAAAAGTTCTGAAATTATTTATCTTTGTCTAATTTTTTTACATCACAGAAACCTGACATTTTAACAGGGGTTTGTAGACTTTTTATATCCACTTGTAGGTTTATTTTTTGCTTGCCTATCCCTTTAAAGGTATAGTTTCTATAAAGTAAAGAAAAACCTCCATGTTTGATTTGAACTTGCTTTCTATGTATCTCCGTCTTCTGCTGAGAACAATTACGTACAAATTTAGATCATACAATAAAAAAAGAGTTTGTGCAAACAAGGTTGTGTGGAAACTCTGTTAGACAAGCCTATGTTTCACACAGCTTTGTCAGAGTTAAATTACAGGAAAAGTGGACAAAATAAGTAATGGAAGTATATTAAAATCCTTTTACTACTGCGCCTTATCTTACTACCAAAATAGTGCACCAGCATTTGCCCTCATACATCTATTTTAACCAAATATTTGGCTCACACACCATAATACATACAGAGATTAACCTTTTTTTCTAAAGCACTGAGCAGAGATACAGCACAGTCCCACACTGTTATCTGCCAGTGTCACTATTTATAATGGCTTTAATCCTAAATACACTGCTGTATACAAAATAAAATACAAAATGGAAAGTGCTAAGTTTAAATGTAATAAAACTTAATCTGACGTATAATGTAATATAAAAATACAGCAGAACTGTCATGTCATGCAGTGCTATATTGCAGTGGGCTTGTCTCTCCTTCACATATAGAAATGCAGGGAACACCCCTTGGAGAAGTATAGCAAAATCTGCCTTTTAAGAATTTCACTAGTGATCTCACAGTGCTGTAGGATAATTTTTGATCATCTCATCTGAGCATTAGATCATCAGGTCAATAGTAACAGAGTATATTACTGTGAAAGAATACATCAAATCAGTCCAGTTAAACCTAGACATACTGTATATTCTATAATGCCTGATATTAAAAGCCTCCCAGAGTGACAGGAGTAAAATACTATTGCAACAGTGAGAGTATATTCAAGGGACACAGGAACCAAAGTTAAACTTTTATGATTTTGAAATCAATTTCCTAGTTAGCTATTGCTACAAGCCAGCAGCAGCACAAAAAAATCATTTTACTCATATATTTATCTTTATTTTTTTAAACAGGGTCAGTATTAGCCGAGAACAAAAGTGAAGCTTCTTATTGGCTGACACAGGAACAAGGACATTGCTGAATCAATACTGAATAGTGTAAATTTGAATCCTTTCCTGGCTTTCGAGTAACAGTTTTAAATATATCAAGAAATCAATTAAATTTTTTGCAGAATGCTTTAATTTATTTATTTATAGACTTATTAAAGGGAGTGCTTGTTTATCTTATTTCTGACAAATGCAAAAAAAAAAAAAAAATGTGTTAATTTTAGTATTATTCCAAAAACGAATGCACATGGTTAGATGCTAAGTTTCAAAGGAACAGAGGATACCTTAAAAAAAAGGTAACATTGATAATAGGAGTACACTGGAAAGTGAAACTGTGCACTCTCTGGGGCCTATTTATTAAAGGTCTTGCGACCTCATCCGACAGTGCGGATCAGGTCCGCAAGACCTCGTTGAATGCGCAGAGCAATACGCTCTCCGCATTTAACATTGCACCAGCAGCTCACAAGAGCTGCTGGTGCAACGCCGCCCCCTGCTGACTCACGGCCAATGGGCCGCCAGCAGGGAGCTGTCAATCAACCCGATCGTACTCGATCGGGTTGATTTCCGTCGATTCCTGTCCGCCTGCTCAGAGCAGGCGGACAGGGTTATGGAGCAGCGGTCTTTAGACCGCTGCTTCATAACTTGTGTTTCTGGCGAGTCTGAAGACTCGCCAGAAACACGGGCCCACAAGCTCCGTACGGAGCTTGATAAATGGGGCCCTATGGGATCAATTTACTAATGTGCAGGCAGACATGTCTGCCACACATCGATAAATGCCAACAGCATACGCTGTCGGCATTTATCATTGCACAAGCGTTTCTAGTGAAATGCTTGTGCAATGCCGCCCCCTGCACATTCGCGGCCAATCAGCCGCTAGCAGGGGGTGTCAGTCAACCTGATCAGATCCGATTGGGCTGATTGCTGTCCGCCGCCTCAGAGGTAGCAGATGATTTGAGGAGCAGCAGGCTTACGACCGCTGCTTCTTAACTTCCGCTTCAGGGGGACCTGAAGCGGAGTGGGTCGGAAGCTTCATAAATCCCCTATATATCTGAATCATTAAAGTTTAAAGGGACACTCAGGTTAAATTACATTTTTCATGATTCAGATACAGCATGTAATTTTAAACAACTTTCCAATTTACTTCCATTAAAAAAAATGTGTACAGTCTTTTATATTTACAATTTTTGATCACCAGATCCTACTGAGCATGTGCAAGAATTCACAGACTATACGTATATGCATTTGTGATTGGCTGATTGCTATCACATGGTACAAGGGGAGTGGAAATATACATAACTTTGAAATTTGTTATAAAAAAATCTACTACTCATTTGAAGTTCAAACTAAGTGCTTTTGCATTGTCTTGTTATCTTGCATTTGTTGATTATGCAAATCTAATTTGTTGACTGGTCCTTTAATTGTGAATTCCATATTCAGTTCTATGCTGTTGATATAAGTCTATGAGAACTGGAGCAGGTTTTTAGCAATAACTGCACTGAAATGAGACATTGAAGTGCAATACAGAACTGTAGTAAAGGTAGAAAAGTTTACAACAAACACGTGACAGGGGACACAGAGTTCACTGCAGTTTGTATAAAAGCACAGCAAGCTTTGTTACAGAAATAGGCTAAATATTTCATGCACTGCTTAGAATGTTTAAAGAAAGAATGTGCATTTTCATGCATATAAAGTAAAATAAAAGTTCTTACTTGTTTTGCGCATTACCAAATTTCCCAAATGGATCTCCAGCCATCCCCCCATCCCCAATAAATATGTAGAGATATCCATCGTCCCCAAACAGTATTTCCCCTCCATTGTGATTGGATGCCGGCTCTTCTACTTCCAGAATAATCCTAATTTGGAATAAAAACATCACCTGTGTTAGTTAATAGCAAAAATATATATTTCATTTAATTAACACAAATTCACTTTTTAAATACATTGAAGAGCTGCAATTAGATTGAAGGTCGTGTTGACATAACAACTAAAAATGACCTTGTATTAAAACATTTTTTGATTGGCTGTTAGAGAAATCACATGACACGTAGATACCCTATCACGTCCAGGTAGCAGGTTTGAAATAGATTAAGGTGGTAAGCAAAAAAACCAAACATTTTTAGGAGCCATAAAATACTTTTAAATAGGGATGTAGAAAAGTTCAAAAAGGTTTTAGAACTAAAATTTTAGGGCCCATGGCTCTTTGTATTTGTTATACAAATCTTTTATAATATTAAGTTCAGTTTTGTAAAACGTAGCATTCAAATGTATTTCCTGTACTGCTGGGCCATGGAGATATTACTCAATAATTCAACGATAACTGAAACCAACGTTTTTGATTAAGACTTTAGCAGACATTGGCAAGAAACTACTCAGACTACTACAGCACATAAACTAGCAGGAATTAGCTCTGCTCATCTGCCATATGTAAATATCAGTCCCACCCACGACCGACGGACTATACAAAAGCATTAATCTCTTGGTTACTCACATATATGTGCAAAATAGTTTTTTTTGCTCTTACCAACTGCTGATTTTTGCATGAGCTGGTAAAACATAATACAAAAGTATGTAAACTCTGTGTGTAAAACGAAAGCCGAAGTGGGATTATGTGAAGCTCTATCTGTACTATAATTGCGTTTGTAATGTCCGTCGCCGTCGGCGGTTGCGCACGCATCCTCAATGGAATGTTGGCAGCGCGAGGACAAAAGAATTCACCTGGATGCAGCTTATGCTGTATCCAGGTGAATTCCGAAAATGGCAGTGTGGTGAAAGAATCCCTTTTACCACCCTGCCATTTTCGCAATCCACCGGGATGCAGCGTAAGCTACCTGTGTATAATAAAAGGACAATGCAATAACACTTACTCTAAATGTCAAATAAGCAAACGTGTTTTCCTATTTGCCAGGCCGCTATATCATGTGACAGCCACCAGCCAATCACAGACTAGCATGTGTATGCACTGTGAACTCTTGCACATGCTCCGTAGTAACTGGTGCCTCCCAATGTGAGCATATAAAAAGACTGTGCACCATTTGATAAGTCTCTTAAAACTGCATGCTCTATATGAAACATAAAAGTTTAATTTTGAGTTTAGTGTCCCTTTTTTGGAGCTATTTCCCAGATATACAGAATTTAACAAATAAGCTAAATGTCTCATTTTATGAGTTTTCAACTTTCAGATAGACTTCATTTTAATGCCCCATGTTGAATATGAGATACGCATCTCTCTAAGATGAATTAATAACAGTTTATAAATGCCAATCTGTTGACAAGACAGGATCTAGGGTTTTTTCCAGTGTTTTGCTGTTATGCTTGGGAAGGTTTTTGCAAGGTGGCATTCTGCCTGGGTTACACATACTCTGTTAATATTTTATAGCCGCTTGGCTTACATAAGATGGTCATGTGAGCATATTACCTTTCTGAGCCGTGGTCAACAGTGTTCATGTCCTGAGAGGAAACTTTAAACTCACTAATTCTAATGATTTCATCAAATCTAATTTCCACTGAATAGTAAACATAGACTTTTCCGTTGTGTTTGAAATTTGGATGAAATACAATCCCTAGAAAACCTCTTTCGTCTCCTTCCCAGGGCGAGGTCAGCACTGCTTTTGAGATGTTGAGAAATGGTTTTTCCAGTCTGGAACGGTTAGGAAGATAGGTCCATACTAAACCCACTTGTTCTGCAACAAAGAATCTGTGTGTTCCATCATTTGCATGAACCATGGCAACAGGGTTCATAAGACCATTAGCCACCTCTTCAAGACATAGCTGCAGACAACCCTCTGGGTCAGCAGTTACCAAACCAAGATTTTTGGTAAGTTTTGAATTCACCAGCAAATGAGGGAAGCAATAGTCATTATCGTCTAGTGCCAAATAGCGACAGAATTTTGCCATGTTGCCTTCCAGAGATAATAAATGTTTATCGGATGTCATGTGTCGAAATATAGACCTGCAATTGCGCCAAACATCTACACAGTAATCCATACAAAGTCCAGCAATTGTTCTGACGGGAGTAGAAGGATCCTCAGCATCATATAAATGAGCAGCATATGGCGAACATTCCTATAGCGGGAAAACAAACAATTTTAATAAAAAATACATCATTTAAGTATTTAACTTTCAAGTATATGGATTTTGTTATTTTTTTTTTTTATTTTTTTTAAGAGCTCCCTCCTCTTTATCTATTTAGTAATGATATTCCTCTGATTTGTAATGCTACTACAACTTTTCTAAATATTGAGAATATATAACACTTTTGCTAATATTTTATATTGTATTTCTTTTGTTGATTTATAGAAAAACTTTTAATAAACACATTTAAATAATAAAATAGCAAGTTTAAGATATTGCAAAGCCCTTTCATGAAAAATGAGTACAGTCTAAAAATCTTAAAGTGATGGTAAATCCTAGCGCTTTTGAAACACTAGGATTTAGCAGTGCTATAAATAAAGGGAAGTATTAAAAAAGTCCTTTATTTGCAGCAAGTTTATGCCGAGCTGAGCACTTCCGGCCGCCAAACAGCAAAACGCTATTTACTCAATGAGGTGGCGTTTCTATCTCCTAGCCAATAGCGTGCAAGCCATCCAAAATAATGCCAAAGGGCTATTAGTTAAGAGGTAGAAACGTCACCTGATTGAAAAAATAGCGTCTTGCTATGAGCGGCTGGAGGTGCACAGCTCGGCACAAACTCGCTGCAATTAAAGGAACGTTCAGCAAGAATATTTTTATACTTCATGACTGAAAATCCCCTTTATTTATAGCGCTGTTAAATCCTAGCATTTAAAAAATACTAGGATTTACCATCACTTTAATCATTATGGCTTTGCAGTTCAAACTTCTCCCTACTAATAATAAGCTCTTCTCAACTACATAGAAGGCAATTGCCAAAATACTATCCATTTAACTTTGTAGTTTAGTATCCTAAATGCATACTTTTCTGTGTTAAATATTGAATTCTACTAACATGTCCATGTCATGATACACTCATGAGGAGTAGTTAATGCCTGGATTAGCTACCCAGAAGGGGTGGTATTGTGGTCTCAGCATTGCCAGGTTAATCTGAAATGTTCTTTCTTTGTGTAACATCTGTGTGTGTTAAGGTATGCAGTGGTCTTAAGACCCCCCTACCCCCTCCCTTTCTCTTGTACCACAGTTAAAAACAATTCAATGGTAACAGTAGTTACTGCAAGGTAGTCTCGGGAAAAAATATAACTTTTAAACTACCTAGTCATAAAGTCAAGTGCAAAATGAAATACCTAAAATAAAGTGTAACGGAGAAAATGCAGATAGACAGAGAAGCCCATTGTGACATACAGTTCATGTTAAAAAGATCACTATTTCAAACAGACTGAGTTTTCGTGATGTCCACAAAAGGGGGAAATAATGGGGCTTAACCTATTCTCTAAATCTGTGAACCATCACAATTATTATCCAAAAAGATCCAGGGCACAGTCTCACTCCGAAATGATAATTACAAGAGATCTAATTTATCAAAGATACTATCCACAACCTTCTGTGGCTCCCTGCAGGCAAATGCCTGACCTGCGGTTCACCCTCAGTTTCATCAAAGGCGTAAACAGTCTCTTCCACTTATCCGTATATATATATATATATTTTTTTTTTTTTTAACCAATCAACATCCATCATGAATGACACACCTATCAAAAGGCGTGGCTTATTAACGATTTGATAACTCATTGGATTAGGAAATTGTTAAACGTATTCCCATTATCTTTTATACAGTAACACTTTTGACATGGTAATATAAAATGATAAATCATATATATATATATATATATATATATATATACACTCTACAATATACTTTAATTATTTAATTTTGTCCCCTTTTCCTGTAATTCCATTCTGAAATTGTGAGCCTTTTAGGAAGTGCAGAACACTGTTATATTCCACACAGCCATTGGCTGCACACTCTAGTGACCTATTTATAACTGTCCCTAATTGGCCACAGCAGAGAAAGTAACCTAAGTTACAACATGGCAGCTGGCATTGTTTTATAGACACTAAGGGGCCTATCTATCATGCTCCGAATGGAGCTTGATGCCTCGTGTTTCTGGCGAGCCTGCAGGCTCGCCAGAAACAGCAGTTATGAAGCAGCGGTCACAAAGACCGCTGCTCCGTAACCCTGTCCGCCTGCTCTGAGCAAGCGGACAGACATCGCTGGAATTCAACCCGATCGAGTACGATCGGGTTGATTGACACCTCCCTGCTGGCGGCCCATTGTGAGCTGCTGGTGCAATGCTGAATACGGAGAGCGTATTGCTCTCCGTATTCAGCGAGGTCTGGCGGACCTGATCCGCACTGTCGGATCAGGTCCGCCAGACTTTGTTAAATAGAGGCCTAAATCTTTACATTTATTAACTAATGAATTCTCAGACTAATCTTTTCTTAGACTGCATCATTCTTTCTAGCATTTATTTAGTGTTTAATGTTCCTTTAATCTTGTCAAGAGAGGCTTTCCATCATTGTTTGTTACTATCTTATAATCACCATATATAAATGACCCAATTACAGTTTATTGTCAACAGTCACATTTGGTTTACATTTTATACTTGTTTCCTAAATATAAAAATGTTTAGTGAAGCCAATATTTACATGGTTAGATATGTTTTTCCTCTTCATTGTCTGAGATTCTGGAAGCAGAAAGTGGATATTTTGGCTGGATTCCTTGTTTCCTAAAGATCTTAACGAATAAATAGTGTTTAGTGCTTTCCTGTGAATAATATTAGGCTGCGTGTGAGTAGCCTAATATCATTCACAGATGTAATAAATAATAAAAAAATGTTTTAGTGAAAAACAAGAACCCATTAGGTGCTGATCACTCTGACCAGTGCAATATTACTGTTCAGTACTTTTGGGGTGTAATTTTTGTTTTTTAATTAAAATTAGACCCTTTTTGTAATTTGTAACAATTTTTAACCCTTTCTCTGGGTTTCTGATCACTGCACTTTGTTTGTGGTAAGTCTTATCAGAGGGTTCTGTCTGATCAACCTGATGTGATATTATTATTATTTTTTTTTGGGGGGGGGGGTTTTACTGTTAGTATACTTAAAAAAAAAAAAAAACTTTCAGTGCTTTTTAGAGCTGATCACAGCTTTTTATACTGTGATCCATCCTGTTTTATTTTTTGGGTGGTGTGTAGGGTTCATTTTGTTGGGTGGAAGTGGGAATTGGGGGGAGAAAGTGGGAATTGGTGTGTGAGCTGAGGGAATTAGCCTTTTTAATCATGGCATGTTACTATTCCGCAGAAGAGGCTTACGCCAGTCTCGCGCTTGATTCAGAGAGTGACACCTTCACTGTAACTGATACTGATAACTGGGGTGGAATAGATTAAGCTGATCAGTGCATACAACCATATCTGTTACACTGCAAGACCAAAGCCTGGTACAAAAAATTAGCCATATACTTAACACAGATAGAAGTCTATAATTTAAATGTGCTGTACAAGAAATCAAGCACAGGGAATCCATACACCTTCCTGGAATTTACACAGAGGGGCCTATTTATTAAAGGTCTTGCGGACCTGATCCGACAGTGCGGATCAGGTCCGCAAGACTTCGCTGAATGCGGAGAGCAATACGCTCTCCGCATTTAACATTGCACCAGCAGCTGGTGCAACACCGCCCCCTGCTGACTCACGGCCAATGGGCCGCCAGCAGGGAGCTGTCAATCAACCTGATCGTACTCAATCGGGTTGATTTCCGGCGACTCCTGTCCGCCTGCTCAGAGCAGGCGGACAGGGTTATGGAGCAGCGGTCTTTAGACCGCTGCTTCATAACTTGTGTTTCTGGCGAGTCTTCAGACTCGCCAGAAACACGGGCCCACAAGCTCCGTACGGAGCTTGATAAATGGGCCCCTAAGGCTTTTATAAGATATTTGGTTTAACCAGCCCCTTAATCCTTCCACATTTGAATCAGAGAATGTCCAGAGACTTTGCGGCAAACACTTCTCTTGTAGGATCCCCTCCACAAACTGAACCCCAGAAAAAGTATTTAACAAAAAAGGAGTTAGTAGGGACTATAGCTACAATTTCTCTTCCTGCCCATCTCTACCTGGCCTATGTATTACAGACTGTTTCAGAGTTTTCCATACAGAGTTAAATTATTGATTCAAATAATTCTGTATGTGTTCTTGTTTTATTGGTCGTTATTCTGTATTCCTGACCTTGGCATGTCCTGATTTATTTATTTATATTTATAAAATGTTTTACCAGGAAAATACATTGAGATGTCTTTCATTTTCCTGGGATAGGCCAGCAATAGATTACATATTGTACAAATAGTTACATTTTTACAAAGCTATATACAGGCACAAGGTAGGTCTTTTTATAATTTACAGTCTTTACTAGACTGATTTGTTTGTGAAGATAGAGAGATTTTTCTTTTCAAGGATCTCAGGTTGCTGGAGAATTTGGTGGTTTCCTGAAGGTTGCTCCAAAGTTGAGGAGCTCTGAATTAGAACGCAGACTGACCAGCGTCCTTGTTGTAACAGGCAATGGAGAGCAGAGTGGAAGAATAGGACCTTACGTTATCGGCGGGAGTAGGGAGCAGGGGTGAGCATACTGCTCAGGCAATGCGGGAGTTTCTCAGAAAAGTTGTTATAGACAAGGCAAGAGAGGTGAAGAGAGATTACTCTTGGTCAGCTGACTGTACCTACCTATTGGCTTGTTATACCGACTAATCTGACTTCTGAATCTCCTGACCTTGGCCTGTTCCTGTTTACGTCAAGTCCTCTAAGCCACTCTAAGGTCATGATAAAGTGGCTACACAAAACAACTCAAAATAACCCATTTATTAGAATACACTAGGCTACAAGACTGGACATACACCAACATGGGGGTAATTTTCATTCCTGGGCTGCCATACTGTCTCAAAGACGGAAATGGGCAAGTACCATATTTGGCCCTGTAACTTACAAAAACCCCACAAAAACCTATACATGTGGGGTATTGTTGTACTCGCGAGACATCGCTGAACATAAATATAGGTTCAGCAGTGAAACATATATATTGATGATGATATAAACAGTGAAATTGCAGTGTTTGTGTGAAAAAGGCAAAAAACTGACTGGCTAGAAAAAAAGACTGGATACACCCTATTTGGAATACCCTGGGTTGTCTACTGTTGCTGATGATATGCCATCATAGGGGTAATTTTCTTACCTGGGCTGCCATACTACCGCCTTAAAGGGATATTAACCTCATTTTTTTGTTTTCAGATAGAGCATACAATTTTAAACAACTTTCCAATTTACTTCCATTAGCAAATTTGCTTCATTCCCTTGGTATTCTTTGCTGAAGGAGCAGGAAGGTACTACTGGGAGCTAGCTGAACACATTGGGTAAACCAATGACAAGCGGCATATACAGTATATGCAGCCAACAATCAGCAGTTCGCTTTAGTTCCCAGTAATGCACTGCTGCTCCTGAGCCTACCTAGGGTTTTTTTCAACAAAAGATACCAAGAGTACAAAGCAAATTAGATAATATAAATAAATTAGAAAGTTGTTAAAAATTGTATGCTCTATCTGAATCATTTTTCGAGATCCATGTTCCTTTAAAGGCACCATAGGCCCAGAAAATGTATTTGTTAAATTTCCATGTATATAGGCAGGCCCCATATTTGGGCCTCTAACAACCCGAGTGGAGGGCAAATGTTTGTGCATGAGCGATATCGGGTTTTCGCTTTCATTTGCGCACAGGTTAAATTGCGCTGGTATTACAAGTTGAAAGTAAACGCGATCACTTGAGCGCAATTCAAGTAAACGGTCGTCGGGTTTGCACATCATCAGAGCTCTGGTTAACAGTTTTGTGAAACAAAAAAGTGTCACAAAACACTTAAAAAATACATTACAAAGTACACTTACACTCATAATAACACTATCTGATACAAATTATAAAATAAAATTGCACAAAAAAGTTATAAAGGCTCAAAGATATGAGGTCTCAGGAAAAAAAGGCTGCAAAGGACTTTAACATAGGGATACATACATATACATTTCTAAAGATGTACATGTATGTATAGATGAGATAGATAGATAGATAGATAGATAGATAGGGGTTAATATGTTTTTATGTATCTATATGTGTATATATGTATTTACAGACATATATACACACGTATAAACACATAAATACATATGTACACTTATATATAAGTGCATTGGAACCCTGTGCAGTTAAAGGGATACTAAACCCAATTTTTTTTCTTTAAAGGGACACTGAATCCAAATTTTTTTCTTTTGTGATTCAGATAGAGCATGCAATTTTAAGTAAGTTTTGAATTTACTCCTATTATCAAATTTTCTTCTTTCTCTTGCTATCTTTATTTGAAAAAGCAGGCATCTAATCAAAGGAGCTGGCCCATTTTCGGTTCAGCACCTGGGTTGCGCTTGCTGATTGGTGGCTAAATGAATCCAACAATCAGCAAGCGCTATCCAGGGTTCTAAACCAAAAATAGGCTGGCTCCTAAGCTCAGATTCCTGCTTTTTCCAATAAAGATAGCAAGAGAAAGAATAAAAATTGATAATAGGAGCCAATTAGAAAAAAAATGGGTTTAGTATCCCTTTAAGTAGATGAAAACATGTAAAAGCATATTTATACAATATTCAGATCTAATAAATTGTGTATGTAATGTAAATATGTCACATTCCAATGTTTTGCACATAACAGAATATGTTTTAAGTGTAAATAGATATCTATATATATATATATATATATATATATATATCTGTACCTATATATAATCATGTATATATATATATATATATATTTATAGATATATATTTCTAAAAACATGAGATATATATAGAAATATGTATTTATGAATAAATAGAACATATTATTGTATGTCAAGAACATTGGAATGTAAAATATTCATATTTTCATGTTGGGTTAGCACACATGAGAATATGTGAGAATATGTAAGAATATGTGATCGGGTTTGTGCGCGAGTTGGGTGTTTTTTCCACTTTTTTTGCTCCAGTGACTTCTATGTGGGATTAGGTTATCGCACACGAGATATTCTAACTTTGGCTTTTTGCGAGAGTGATAACTTTTTACTTTCAACTCGTAATACCAGACGCACGCAAAAACATTACTTTGAGCGCAATTAGCACTCTAGCGAAAGTGATAACTAGCGTTCCACTTGTAATCTGGCACTATATAAGCCTGACACAATTTTCTGGCAATAAAACTATGATGTGCAGTTTTCAGAGAGGTGCATTAATACATTTGGACACAGCGACAGTGCACACTGCAGAGCTATTAATTACATCAAGCGCTACATCACATTTATGTATTTTGGCAATAATAAAACTGTCCTCTTTGTAATTTTCTGGTAAGTGTTTTAGCTGTAAACAAAGATTAAAATGGTCATCAAATGAAATTACTGGCTTTTAAGCATCTCTATTAAAGAACTCTTTAATTACACAGAAATCAGTCAAAAAGCAAGAGTACATTGTGAGGTGTTTAGAAACAGCCAAATTGCAATGAATTAAAATAATTAAAATATTGCAGAAATCTGTAATTAAAAACCTTAATGGTGTTCTTGTATTAATTAATTTAAGGTGATGGATTTACTAAATTTTCTTGTCACAAATTGGTTGTTGAATATGATAATATATAAAAATAAATAAGATGTTGAATGTAATGAGATTCCATGATAGGAAACACTGTGTGCAGGTACCTTTCTAAGCCCATTAACGAGACTTACATATGACCATGGTGGCTTATTCACGTCAACAAAGTAACAAAGGGACTTTCTAGTCAAAATAAAACTTTCATGATTCAGATAGAACATGCAAATTTAAACAACTTTCCAATTTACTTTTATCATCACATTTGCTTTGTTCTCTTGGTATTCTTAGTTGAAATCTAAACCTAGGAAGGCTCACAAACATATTTATAATACATCGAAAGCCACCTCTTATCTCAGTGCATTTTGTCAATTTGGACACTGCCATTCCCCAGTTTTGCATAACCAACACAGTTATATTAATACACTTTGTACCTCTGTGATTATCTTGTATCTAAGCCTCTGCAGACTGCCCACTTATTTCAGTTCTTTTGACAGACTTGCATTTTAGCCAATCAGTGCTGACTCATAAATAACTTCACAAGAGTGAGCATAATTTTACCTATATGACACACACAAACTAGCGCTGTCTAGCTGTGAAAAACTGTCAAAATGCACTAAGACGTGGCCTTCAAGGGCTTAGAAATTGGCATATAAGCCTACTTAGGTTTAGCTTTCAACAAAGAATACCAAGAGAACAAAGCAAATGATAATAAAAGTAAATTGGAAAGTTGTTTAAAATTGCATGCCCTATCTGAATCATGAAAGTTTATTTTTGATTAGACTGTCCCTTTAATAATAATGTGTACAACATACACAGAAAAATGTAATTTTAGCTCCTTTTAATTAATATTAGCTTTTTTACTTTAATTGGCTGAGCAAGTGCCATTTGTATCTATTTGGTGATGTTGCTTCCTAACATCATTCAATATGCATATGTGTTGTTAAGTAAAAAATAATTTGTAGTTCCACATGCTGTCTGTGCCATACTCTGTGACAATGATCACTGGTACCAAGTGGGAGTGGTGGGAGGGAAGGAGGGAGGTAGATTATCCCAGCGAGGGGGAGGGAGGGAGAAGCGGGGTTCACTATACTACAAAAAAAAATATTAGAGACAGTGAGAGGAAAGGACTTGATCCTACAACTACGAAAAAGATGGGCTGGAGGGGGGAACTACAATACAGCAAAAAAAAAAAAAATCTTATCACCTCCCAAGCGCCTTTTTCTCAGAGGAAACAAACCCAGTTTGGATAACCTCTCCTCATAGCTTAAATTCTCCATTCCATTCCTCCATTCCTTATTAGTTCTCTGAACTTGTTCTAATTCTGAAATGTCTTTTTTTGGAGATTGGACCCCAGATCTTACCAGGGATTTATATAGCAACATAATTATGCTTTCCTCCCTTGCATCAATGCCTCTTTTAATACATGCAAGTATTTTATTAGCTTTAGAAGCCGCTGCCCTGCATTGTACACCCATCTTTAGCTTGTTATCTACACGTACTACACATGTCACCTGGTCAGACACAGTATAACAGGTCCCTGACATGTCACCTGGTCAGCCTCTACATGGCAGGTTTCTCACATGTCACCTGGTCAGACACAGTATGGTAGGTCCCTCGCGTGTTACCTGGTCAGTCACAGTATGGCAGGTCTCTCTCACATGTTACCTGGTAAGGCACAGTATGACAGTTCCCTGACATGTCACCTGGTCAGACACAATATAACAGGTCCCTCACATGTCACCTGGTCAGACACAGTATTGCAGGTCCCTCATGTGTCACCTGGTTAGACCCAATATGCCCAGATCTTACCTGTCACAGTATAACAGGTCCTTCACATGTCACCTTGTTAGACTCATTATGACAGGTCCCTCACAAGTCACCTGGTCAGACACAGTATGACAGGTCCCTCACATGTCATCTGATCAGATACACTATAGCAGGTCCCTCACATATCACCTTGTTAGACTCAGTATGCCCAGATCTTACCTGGCACAGTATAACAGGTCCTTCACATGTCACCTTGTTAGACTCATTATGACAGGTCCCTCACAAGTCACCTGGTCAGACACAGTATGACAGGTCCCTCACATGTCATCTGGTCAGATACACTATAGCAGGTCCCTCACATGTCACCTTGTTAGACTCAGTATGCCCAGATCTTACCTGGCACAGTATAACAGGTCCTTCACATGTCACCTTGTTAGACTCAGTATGACAGGTCCCTCACATGTCACCTGGTCAGACACAGTATGACAGGTCCCTCACAAGTCACCTGGTCAGACACAGTATTACAGGTCCCTCACATGTCACCTTGTTAGACTCAGTATGCCCAGATCTTACCTGGCACAGTATAACAGGTCCTTCACATGTCACCTTGTTAGACTCAGTATGACAGGTCCCTCACATGTCACCTGGTCAGACACAGTATGACAGGTCCCTCACAAGTCACCTGGTCAGACACAGTATGACAGGTCCCTCACATGACACCTGGTCAGACACAATATTGCAGGTCCCTCACATGTCACCTTGTTAGACTCAGTATGCCCAGATCTTACCTGGCACAGTATAACAGGTCCTTCACATGTCACCTTGTTAGACTCAGTATGACAGGTCCATCACATGTCACCTGGTCAGGCACAGTATGACAGGTCCCTCACAAGTCACCTGGTCAGACACAGTATTGCAGGTCCCTCACATGTCACCTGGTCAGACACAGTATGACAGGTCCCTCACATGTCACCTGGTCAGACACAATATTGCAGGTCCCTCACAAGTCACCTTGTTAGACTCAGTATGACAGGTCCCTCACATGTCACCTTGTTAGACTCAGTATGACAGGTCCCTCACATGTCACCTGGTCAGACACAGTATGACAGGTCCCTCACAAGTCACCTGGTCAGACACAGTATGACAGGTCCCTCACATGTCACCTGGTCAGACACAGTATGACAGGTCCCTCACATGTCACCTGGTCAGACACAATATTGCAGGTCCCTCACATGTCACCGTGTTAGACTTAGTATGCCCAGATCTTACCTGACATAGGATGTCCTGCACATATCCTGCACAAGTCTCGTAGCCTGACTGATCAAAGTGTCTCATAACCTTATAGAAGGTGTCCATGATCTCGGTGTCCCGGGCAGCGTCACAACAGCCAAAATCCTTGTACTGGACACAGAATGTGAGCTCTTGTGAGGGACGGAATGGAGGTTTGAAGTCCAAACACTGTGGATGAGACGTGACAGTGCCCAGCCAAGAGAAGAGCAATCCTGCTAGAAGCAGCGGGTGCCTGGAGCTGGGTAAAGGAGACCTCACGACCATGCCCCTGGCTGGTGCCCTGTAGCTTCCGGACCGCTGTGTACCGTGAGCGGATTCTCTGTAACTACCTGAACAAACCGCCATGTTCAAACCCTGAACGTTCTCTACCCGCATCCTATAGCTTGTGAGATGCACCCTCTGTCAGCGACCTGCAGTCATTTGCAATGTGTTTGTTATGCAATGCTGCCTGCGGCCTGCCCCTGGGCTGTGCTTAAACTTTGTCCTCATGCAGCCCAGCCCCATCACACGCATTGCCCCCGGCCCAGTTTATGTTCTGGATTGTCATCACACGAAGCCGCTGGATTTAACCCATTTTATGCCAGGGACCCTCCATCACTTATTCAGTACTGCCTCGCCCACCTAGCGCACCCCTCCCCTACTGGAACGAGCAGCTTGCAGGGTCCAGCCTCATCTATCTACACATCCTGAGCTGACAGCCTGATCCTCATAGCCCACACTCACATACCCAGCCCATGGGATTAGTCTTCTTTCTGCATTCATATTCATGCACTCTGTATTCATGTGCCAGCCCAGGCTACTCACTCACACTGCTCCAGGGCTGAGCCTTCCCTCTGCTGCTTTTGAATACACACAGTCTAAAGACTGAGCCGGCCCTTGGCACTTCCAGCCTACCATCACTCTCAAATACAGTCCTTGGGCTGAGCCTAACCTCTCCTCTGTATAGTCTCAGGACTGATCCAGCCATTGGTACTTACAGCCTAATCTTATTTATAAACACAGCCCTTGGGCTGAGCCTAACCTCTCCTCTGTATAGTCTCAGGACTGATCCAGCCATTGGTACTTACAGCCTAATCTTATTTATAAACACAGCCCTTGGGCTGAGCCTAACCTCTTCATCTGTATAGTCTCAGGACTGATCCAGCCATTGGTACTTACAGCCTAATCTTATTTATAAACACAGCCCTTGGGCTGAGCCTAACCTGTTCATCTGTATAGTCTCAGGATTTATCCAGCCATTGGTACTTACAGCCTAATCTTATTTATAAACACAGCCCTTGGGCTGAGCCTAACCTGTTCATCTGTATGTCAGTCTCAAAGTTTCAGAACTGATCCAGCCATTGGTACTTACAGCCTAATCTCATTTATAAACACAGCCCCTGGACTAAGCATTCCCTCTGTCTTTGTCTGTCATCCTCGCACACAGTCTCAGGGCTGATAAATGCAACCCTGGGCTGAGCCTTCTTTTGCCTTTGTATGCCAACCACCCACATAGTTTTAGAGATAAAGCAGCCCTTGATACTTACAGCCTAGTCTCACTAAAAAACACTGTCCCTGGACGGTACCTTCACTACGACTTTACATGCCAACATCACTAACTTCCTCAGGGCTGTGCCAACCCAATGGTACCAGCACCGCTCACAAATTCTACCCAGGCTTTAACTGAGCCATGTCTTAGCCAAGTCGTGTACTGAGCCTTTTTCTTCATATTCCACCCTCGTACACAATTTTCCTAGGCTAAATTTACTTTATCATCCTAACTCAGCCTGTTAGTCATCTGCTCACACACAAGTGTTTCTTCTACACTTCGCCTACTCTCAGCCATATTTATTTATTTTACTGATAAGCTGAACCCACCCAGTGTCCAGAGTTACGTACTAGGCTGAGCTTAGTTTCTACATTTATAGCCCAGATTTACTCACATTCACTGACACATCGCTAAACTTACCCTCCTTCCTCACTTCCTTGTCTTGCTCATGCACAATACTACTGTGTGGGCCATCACTTTACTTTCTTGGCCCAACTTTGCAAACAATGTCCTGGATTGAGCATTCCTTCAGCTCTCACTAGGAAGACTAAAACACCACAGATGAGCTGAGCATACCTTGGACATACATGGGTCAGCCTAAAAAACTCGGTCTTCTGATCCTATAATTTGCCCGGGATCAGATTGATCGCTAGGTAATGTAGGCAGCTGCCTAGGCAGGACCTATATTAAAGGAACATGAAACCCAACATTTTTAATTCATGATTAAGATAGAGCATACCGTTTCAAAACAATTTTCCAATTTACTTCTATTATCTAAATGTTCTTCATTCTCTTGGTGTCCTTTGTTGAAGAAACCTCAATGCACCAGGGTGAGTCAATAACATGAGGCATATATGTGTCTTCAAACAGTTCCAGGGTAGGTCTGATTTTCCAGTCTGGCCCTGGCCCCTTAGTGAGACAAGAAGATATATGGGGTTAAATATTGAAACCTGGTTAGTTTGAAACACTGCTCACCTTTAAAACTTTCCCAAAAGGTTTATTTGATACAATACTGATATAAGGTGGCGCAAATTAATGCCGTTTCTACTCAGTGTACCTTAAATGACTATTTGGTATATATATATATATATATATATATATATATATATATATATATATATATGTTTCAAGTGTCCTTTTTGGTAGGTGACGGGTTAATAGTTTGCTAAATATACCCTCTCTAAATTGTATATAGTGTAATAAATACAACTAGATAATAATGTCCCTGATGGTATGTATTCCAAACAACCTGAAAGGGTAAGCTCTAATATACTTCTAGTTAATTTATTTACTTCGTATGAGATATAAATGGTTACAATCAATGTGAAAATATATATATATATACACTATTTTATTTATACAATATCTATTACTAGACAATTCTTAAAAAACTAAAAAGTACTATTCAATATAATAACACCGGTGTTAGTATTACCTCTCTAAATAGGATATATAAAAAACCTACAATGCTCTACAAATCTTAAGCATGTGCCCTTAATAAAACATATGGGTAAAAACAGAAATAGACACATCAAAACAGAAACATAAAAACATAAACGGTTCTAATAACAATGTGGCTAATATTGTGTCTCTTGATTCAGGTCTCGGGAGGGTGAGAATTTTGTGTTTTATTCTGGAGGCTAGAAGAAGCCAGTGAATGGATTGGCAGAGATGTGCAGCAGATGAGGAGCAATGTGTAAGGCTGATCAGCCTGGAAGAGGCATTCATTACGGATTGTAAAGGAGATAGACGGCAGCTAGGGATACCAGAGAGGATGGAGTTGTAATAGTCAAGGCCGAAAATGATGAGAGAGTGAATTAAAACCTTAGTTGTGTCTTGTGTGAGGAAGTGGAATTTTGGAGATTTTTTTAAGGTGGAAACGGCAGGAACTGGCCAAAGACTAAATGTGAGTAGTAAAAGAAAGATCTGAATCAAGTGTGACCCAAAGACATCAGGAATGCAGAGTTGGGGTAATTATGTTATTATCAACAGTTATAGAAAGATGGGGGGTAGAAATTTTGAAAGAAGAGGGGGAATAAGGAGCTAAGTTTTGGAGAGATTTAGCTGATTTTGCGTTTTGAAGCAACAACCTAATAAAATGGGTTGAGCTTGTAGGTATATTTAGATTGCATTACTTTATCACATTGTGTACATATACCTGCTTCTTTATCTTATATCTGTCCATAAACCAATCACCAATACGTGGGGAGAACAATGGAATATTAACATTTTATTACTTTATCTCTTCTATGACCCACTGGGAGTGTAATTTCTTCTACTGGCTGTGCTAACACAGCTTGGCCTTGAGGCCAAAAACTTTCAGGATAGGTGGGGATACCACAGGCTAAATAAACTATTTCAAATGCCAATAACAGGGTAATGATTTACAATCATGACAATTTAATACACTCCAGCAGGTAAAGTGGGTCATTGGGAACAAATTAAAGGGAAGACAATTTTTGAGTAAACTTTCCCTTTCAGGTAGTGATAGGATTTTCAGGATGAAATATTAGAAAGACAGTTAGTGACATGGTTTAGCAAGGTAGGGTATAAGTCTGATGCAGAGAGGTAGATTTGGGTGTCATCAGCATACAAATTATATTGAAACCTGTGGGACTTTATTAAGGAAATTAAGGAAGATGTATAGATTGAGAAGAGAAGGGGACAGGTACCCCAACAGAAAGTGGTAAAGGGGCAGAGAATGAGCCAGAGAAGGCTTCACTAAAGGTATGGTTGTACAGGTAGGGGCCAAAGACAGAGGTGGCTCAGGGGGGTAGGAGTGGCGCAAATGTCGAAGGATTGGAGGGTTTGGAGCAAGAGAGGGTGGTCAACAGTATCTAAGGCTGCAGAGAGATCTAGAAGGATTAACAGAGAGAAGGGGCCTTTTGATTTTGCTGTAAGTAGGTCATTAGTAACCTTATTAATTGCTGGCTCTGTGGAGTGTTGGGAGGCAAAATCCAGATCGCAGTGGATCAAGTAGAGAGTTTAATGTGAGGAAGTGTTATAAATGTGTATAAATTAGACTTACCAGAAGTTTAGAGGCAAGGGGGAGTAGGGAAATAGGGTGATAGATGGGTGGGAAGGTTGGATCAAGAGATTTTTTTTTGAGGATAGGTGTGACTAGTGCATGTTTAAGGGATGAGGGAAGTTTACCAGCGCTGAGAGAGAGATTGAAAATATGTGTGAAGATTATAAGAGTAGGAGAGAGGGAAGGCAGTAGTTGTGAGGGAATGGGATCAAGGGGGCAAGTAGTGAGCAGTGTTCCCTCTAAGGCCAGTTAATTAGGTAACTGCACTCTGCTATTAGAAAACTCTGCTTTACTGCGGTCCGCACAAAAAACTGGCCCTAGTGGGAACAGTGGTAGTGAGTGAGAGGAAGATATAAGGGTAGAAAATTCCTCCTCAGTAATTGTCTATGTTTTACAAGTTGACATTTCTTTTAATTTGAACATCTGTGTGGAAACTACTGCAGTTTCTTTTTTATGTTTGACATATATATATTTAATATAATATATAATATATATTTAATATAATATAATATATAATTTTATGTGATGGATCAGAACACAATAGTCTAAGTTGGTGAAGTGAAATGAGAAAAATATATACATCAAGCTATTTTTTAGAAATAGAAAACAGAAACTTGGCATGTGCGTATGTATTCACCCCCTTTGTTATGAAGCCCATAAAAAGGTCTGGTGCAACCAATTACCTTCAGAAGTCACATAATTAGTGAAATGATGTCCACCTGTGTGCAATCTAAGTGTCACATGATCTCTCATTACATATACACACCTTTTTTGAAAGGCCCCAGAGGCTGCAACACTTAAGCAAGAGGCACCACTAACCAAACACTGCCATAAAGACCAAGGAACTCTCCAAACAATGAAGCAACAGAATAGTGATTCCAAAAACATCAATCTGGAGAAGATAAGTAAGTTAAAATGTCCATTTTATTTGCGACATACTTAAAAAGAACAAAAGGGCACAGCACAGAATCTGCAGCTGACGCGTTTCCTGCCTTTACTGCACTTCCTCAGAACTCTCCAAACAAGTAAGGGACAATGTTGTTGAGAAGTACAAGTCAGGGTTAGGTTATAAAAAAAATCCAAATCTTTGATGATCCCCAGGAGCACCATCAAATCTATCATAACCAAATGGAAAGAACATGGCACAACAGCAAACCTGCCAAGAGATGGCCGCCCACCAAAACTCACGGACCAGTCAAGGAGGGCATTAATCCGAGAGGCAGCACAGAGACCTAAGGTAACCGTGGAGGAGTTGCAGAGTTCCACAGCAGAAACTGGAGTATCTGTACATAGGACGATAATAAGCTGTATGCTCCATAGCGTTGGGCTTTATGGCAGAGTGGCCAGAAGAAAGCCATTACTTTCAGCAAAAAACAAAATGGCACGTTTTGAGTTTGCGAAAAGGCATGAGGGAGACTCCCAAAATGTATGGAGGAAGGTACTCTGGTCTGATGAGACTAAAATTGAACTTTTCGGCCATCAAAAAAAAACGCTATGTCTGGCGCAAACCCAACACATCAAATCACCCAAAGAACACCATCCCCACAGTGAAACATGGTGGTGGCAGCATCATGTTGTGTTGATGTTTTTCAGCAGCCGGGACTGGGAAACTGGTCAGAGTTGAGGGAAAGATGGATGGTGCTAAATACAGGGATATTCTTGAGCAAAACCTGTACCACTCTGTGCGTGATTTGAGGCTAGGACGGACTTTCACCTTCCAGCAGGACAATGACCCCAAAAACACTGCTAACTTAATACTTGAGTGGTTTAAGGGGAAACATATAAATGTGTTGGAATGGCCTAGTCAAAGCCCAGACCTCAATCCAATAGAAAATCTGTGGTCAGACTTAAAGATTGCTGTTCACAAGCGCAAACCATCCAACTTGAAGGAGCTGGAGCAGTTTTGCAAGGAGGAATGGGCAAAAATCCCAGTGGTAAGATGTGGCAAGCTCATAGAGACTTATCCAAAGCGACTTGGAGGTGTGATTGCCGCAAAAGGTGGCTCTACAAAGTATTGACTTTAGGGGGGTGAATAGTTATGCACATTGACTTTTTCTGTTATTTTGTCCTATTTGTTGTTTGCTTCACAATAATAAAATAAAAAAAACATCTTCAAAGTTGTGGGCATGTTCTGTACATTAAATGATACAAATCCTCAAACAATCCATATAAATTCCAGGTTGTGAGGCAACAAAACACGAAAAATGCCAAGGGGGGGTGAATACTTTTGCAAGGCATTGTATATATATATATATATATATATACATTCACTGGCCACTTTATTAGGTACACCTTGCTAGTACCGGGTTGGACCAACTTTTGCCTTCAGAACTGCCTTAATTCTTTGTGGCATAGATTCAACAAGGTGTTGGAAACATTCCTTGGAAATTTTGGTCCATATTCACATGATAGCATCACTTTAATGCTCGTGAGATACTGCTCAATCAGACCGAACTCGGCCAGTAGTCTTGTTATCCTGGCGTCAAGCCGGAATGATAGGGAAAATCCCAGAGCAGAGTAGGTTTGCAAGATGAGATAAATGGCACTCACTACAGGCAGGACAGTCCTTTGCGGCAACAGGCAGGAAACCAGAGACAAACCACTAGGGTGGTCAGGCAGGCAAGGTTTGGCAACAGAAAGGCAGTCCAGGGGTAAACCACTAGGATGGTCAGGCAGGCAGGGTTTCGGTAACAGTGAAGCAGTCCAGGGGTAAACCACTAGGATGGTCAGGCAGGCAGGGTTTGGCAACAGTGAGGTAATCCAGAGGTTAAGGGTTAAAGAGGCAGAGTGGTCAGACAAGCAAAGTTCAGCAGCAGTATCAATCCAGCAGTTAAGGGTTAAAGAGGCAGAGTGGTCAGACAAGCAAAGTTCAGCAGCAGTATCAATCCAGCAGTTAAGGGTTAAAGAGGCAGAGTGGTCAGACAAGCAGGGGTCAGCAACAAAATAACAATCAGCATACGAATCAATAACACCCAGGAGAACAGTAAGTAACACATATACTTGGGCAGGGATAGGTAGGACTGAAGTTACTTACTTAGGTGCAGGATTCGCGCCACAAGAGATCCAGACCGGCTTCTGCAGGAGGAAGCGTGTGGCGATGATGAGGAGAGAGGAGCCAACTCCCCCCAAGGCAACGAGCAGACAGCAGGCACCGCGTCCCTAGCAACAGCTGGAGCAGCGCGATAATCACGCAGTTGCTGCAGATTTGTAGGCTGCACATCCATGATGCAAATCTCCCGTTCCACCACATCCCAAAGGTGCTCTATTGGATTGAGATCTGGTGACTGTGGAAGCCATTGGAGTACAGTAAACTCATTGTCATGTTCAAGAAACCAGTTTGAGATTATTTGAGCTTTGTGACATAGTGCATTATCCTGCTGGAAGTAGCCATCAGAAGATGGGTACACTGTAGTCATAAAGGGATGGACATGGTCAGCAACAATACTCAGGTAGGTCGTGGCATTTAAACAATGCTCAATTGGTACTAAGGGGCCCAAAGTGTGCCAAGAAAATATCCCCTACAGCATTACACCACCACCACTAGACTGAACTGTTGCTACAAGACAAGATGGATCCATGCTTTCATGTTGTTTACGCCAAATTCTGACCCTACCATATGAATGTTGCAGCTGAAATTGAGACTCATCAGACCAGGCAACATTTTTCCAATCTTCTATTGTCCAAGTTTGGTGAGCCTGTGCAAATTGTAGCCTCAGTTTCCTGTTCTTAGCTAACAGGAGTGGCACCCGGTGTGGTCTTCTGCTGCTGTAGCCCATCTGCTTCAAGGTTTGATGTGTTGTGCATTCAGAGATGGTATTCTCCATACCTTGGTTGTAACGAGTGGTTATTTGAGTTACTGTTGTCTTTCTATCATCTCAGACCAGACTGCCCATTCTCCCCTGACCTCTGACATCATATATATATATATATACATATATATATATATATATATATTATATATATATATATATATATATATATATATATATATATATATATATATATATATATATATATATATATATATATATATATATTAGAATAAAGTTTGTAAATGGAAAAATTGCAAAATATATATTGGAGTGTTTTTTTCGAAAAAAAAAAAAAAATTCCTTGTATTGGGATTTTTTTAGAAGTTTTACCAGTATCTAGGCATGTGGTGCAGACCCATACAATAGAAATTACTTTTTATTTATGAGAAGACAAAGTGACATAAAATAATATCACTTTAACAAAGACTGGGATTTCAGCACTCTTTTAGTAATAAATGACGCAACACTCACATGATAAAGTATCAAACTAGTGGGTTTATTACGTGTCAGATATACCCAGTAGACTATGAACTTGACTTATAGAATATAGTAATCAACACACAAATTACAGTACAGTGAATATAAAAATTAATTCCATATCTTCTAGAATTCCTCCTAGAACATAGCAGGACCGGTCCCAATAACAACCACACCTCTGCAGAGGTGAACCTGTATAGTTAGTAAAGGATAAATATATTTAGACTTAAATAAGTCAGCAAGTCTTATTAAGTTTGGGTCAGTGAATCCAGACTTATATATATCCTTTCTAGCTAAACGTGGTATTCAGAAAAGGTTTAAACGTACAAATTAATAACGTGCATATATAATAATATTGCACTAGCATATGTCTATATATTCAATACAGCTTTTTTCCTTAAGTATAACTCAATTTGTTTAAAGCTGAAATTCCTTGCTCAAAGCTGTTGTTACTGCGAAGTAAAGTCGTGCATGCATATAGGAGCCAAGCATAGAGTTGTATCAGTAGATTAGAAAGTTCACCAAACCAGGTTGGAAAAGCTGTTGTTACTGCAGTGTAAAAGCATGCATGCAATAAAGGCCAAGCGTGGAGGTGTGTCAATATGTTAGAAAGTTCACCAAACCAGGTTGGGATATCGACACACACAGCTGGGAGGTTTAGGGCAGTCAATGAAGCAAAGAAGATTGTAGCCAAAATTTAACTTGAAAGCAAAGACAGCAAATAATGTAGCGGAAAAGGTACAGGAGGATACTTATGTTACTATACTGTACCCCTCTGTCGACTGCACCTTTTCCTGTAAGATTGACAGTCTCTTCAAGCATTCTGTGCCAAGACCTTCATATTTTCGATGGATGAGAAAATCTTTTGTTTCTTTCTCTGCTCCTTTTTACTTAAAGAGCAACTCACAGGCTTCCTTGCTTGCCGTCTTGTAACGGATAGTTTACTCAAAGCATAGAGCCTCCTTTGATCCACGGCTGGGCATTCAGCTTTCAAACTTGCCGCTTCTCGAGAACAGCTTACTCGGACGCTAGCTCGTTCAGCGTGGTAGATCACATGGGTCCGGTCAGCCAATAGCCGACGCGCGTTTCACCCCCTCGTCATAGAGAGATAGACGAAGCTTCCTCAGGGCATGTTTCACGGACTTGCAATGCATTTACTGTATACGGTAGCACAAAGTAGAACCGCCCATAGGTAAAGGTGAAAGTTTAAAAATTATATAAACATCATACACAAATTCACAAGTTAACTCGCAATTGTGTTAGTTTAAATGTTGCTAATAAAAGATGGACTTTCTTGGGACAACTTTAAGAATCACCATAATTAGAGGAAACAGAACTTATATGTATTGGACACTACAAGCCACATGCAATCCAATTATTGCAGATAGCTTGCCATATCCAATTTTTCATTCATTCCGCCTTTACCTGTGGTAGATAGGTTAAATATCCACCTGCATTCTTTCTGTAACAGGGTATTATCATTGTTACCCCCTCTTCCACTGGTAATGCCTTTGTCTATACCCATGACTCTCATACTGTCTGGAATACTGTTGTGGAAGGTTTCAAAGTGCTTAGCAACGCTACTGCTTTGAACCTTATTTTTTATGTCGTCACGATGTTCTAATATTCTTTCTTTCAGAACTCTTTTAGTTTTGCCGACATAAAAATAAGGGCAAGAACAAGACAGTAAATAAACAACACCTTCAGTATTGCAATTAAAGAAATATCTCATTTTGTAGATTTTATCTGGGCTTACTGAAAACACTTTTGTCTGATGCATGAATCTACATGCAACACACCTCTTACATGGAAAATTACCAACTATTTTTTGACTAGTTAGCCAATTCTTCTGTGGTGATACAAATTTACTTTTAACGAGCTTGTCTTTCAGATTAGGTGCCCTTCTAGCCGTCAGGCTTGGGAAATCACCTACTTCTTTTGCAACATTATCATCATTTAAGAGGATACTCCAATTTTTCTGGAGTATATTCCTGACACTCCCCCAATGACAATTGAACTTTGTTATTAGTCTTATTTTTCCATCTTTCTTTTTTTCTTTAGGAAATAAAAGTTGGTTCCTGTCTAATTTCTTAACAGACTTCCTTATATGAGAAAGTGCTCTCTTAGAGTAGCCTCTTGTTTTAAATCTTTCTTCCATCAGTGCAGCATGTTCATCATACTTCGTTAATGATGAACAGTTTCTGCGCAGACGCAAGAATTGTCCTTTGGGAATTCCCTTCTTAAGGTGGACTGGGTGATGGCTGTGAGCTTCAAGCAGACTATTTGTGGCAGTCTTTTTTCTGAAATTCTCAGTCATTAAGACGTTTTTGACCACGGTAATTTGCACATCTAGAAAAGATAACTCAGTCTTACTGAAGACAAGTGTTAGAGTGATATTTCTTTCATTTTTATTTAACAAAGACACAAATTCTTTAAGTTCATTCTCTGATCCTTCCCAAATTAAGAGGATGTCATCCACATAGCGAAGCCACATGTGGATGTGCTCATTAAATGCTTCTGTCTGAAAAACCTCCTCCATCTCCCAGGAACCTAGGTGGAGGCAAGCATAGGTGGGGGCACATGTTGCCCCCATCGCAGTTCCTCTTATTTGTTTATATACTTTGTTATCGAAAGAGAAGACATTGTTTTCAAGTACAAACTGTAAAAGTTTGACAGTAAATTTTGTATGCTCAGAGTAAGTTATCCCTCTAGTTTCTAGGAAATGCTGGGCTGCCCTAATTCCTATTGAATGGGGAATTGATGAGTAGAGACCCTCTACATCAAGGGAGACCAAGTATGCTCCATTTGGAATAGTCAAGCCATCAATCTTTCTTAGCAAATCTGCCGTATCAATTACATATGATGGCATAGTGTTAAGGAAAGGTTTGAGAAAACTATCCACGTAGTTTCCCAAATTTTCAGTTATGCTACCTATCCCAGAAATGATGGGACGGCCTGGGGGGTTTAGCATATTTTTGTGAATTTTCGGTATGCAGTAAAACACCGGCATAATTGGAAATTCCGTATATAGATATTTAAACTCTGCTAGACTAATGATGCCATCTGATTTTGCATCATTAAGTATTTTGAACAGGGCATTCTTAATGGAGGGAATAGGATTCTCTGGTAAGCGCAGATATTGGTTCTTATCCAATAGTTGTCTTTTGACTTCCAGCGTATAGCTTGTCGCGTCCCAGAGAACCACATTCCCGCCCTTATCAGCTGCCTTAATTACCACATTATCTGCATTGCTCAGTTCATTCAGAGCTCTTCTCTCTGCTTTAGTTAGATTGTCACCTATGATTCCTGTAAACGTCAATTGTTTAATGTCTTTCTCAACTTGCTTTACAAACAAGTTCACAGCTGGAACTGACGCTAATTGGGGCATATATTTTGATTTCTGTTTAAGACCTGATCTTACTATGCTTTGCGTGGTAGGGGTCGGTGCTGGGTCATTTAGAGCTTCGTTTTGGAGGTTTAGGAGATCTTCCAAATCTGCTAGTGCCAATCTGTCATCCTTATCTAGTGCCAGGTCATAAACTAAGTTCCTTCCTTTTCCTTTAAACATCTGTGATAGAACAATTCGTCTAGCAAAGGAATGAAGATCTTTAATAAACTCAAATTTGTCAAACCCATTTGTAGGGCAAAAAGAGAGGCCTCTTTTTAGAACATTCATGTGAACCTGGTTCAGTTTAAAAGATGACAGATTGATAACTTGCAGATCATTATCAGGGGATTTTAATAGCCCCTCCTGCTTCTTGGTCTCTGTGGGCGACCCCTGCGTCCTCTCTCCTGACTGTAATCCCTCACTCTGTTCGTCCTGGAAGGATACCGTCTCCCTTCGAAATTGGTACTCCCCCCTCCTGTTGTGGAAGGTTTCAAAGTGCTTAGCAACGCTACTGATTTGAACCTTATTTTTTATGTCGTCACGATGTTCTAATATTCTTTCTTTCAGAACTCTTTTAGTTTTGCCGACATAAAAATAAGGGCAAGAACAAGACAGTAAATAAACAACACCTTCAGTATTGCAATTAAAGAAATATCTCATTTTGTAGATTTTATCTGGGCTTACTGAAAACACTTTTGTCTGATGCATGAATCTACATGCAACACACCTCTTACATGGAAAATTACCAACTATTTTTTGACTAGTTAGCCAATTCTTCTGTGGTGATACAAATTTACTTTTAACGAGCTTGTCTTTCAGATTAGGTGCCCTTCTAGCCGTCAGGCTTGGGAAATCACCTACTTCTTTTGCAACATTATCATCATTTAAGAGGATACTCCAATTTTTCTGGAGTATATTCCTGACACTCCCCCAATGACAATTGAACTTTGTTATTAGTCTTATTTTTCCATCTTTCTTTTTTTCTTTAGGAAATAAAAGTTGGTTCCTGTCTAATTTCTTAACAGACTTCCTTATATGAGAAAGTGCTCTCTTAGAGTAGCCTCTTGTTTTAAATCTTTCTTCCATCAGTGCAGCATGTTCATCATACTTCGTTAATGATGAACAGTTTCTGCGCAGACGCAAGAATTGTCCTTTGGGAATTCCCTTCTTAAGGTGGACTGGGTGATGGCTGTGAGCTTCAAGCAGACTATTTGTGGCAGTCTTTTTTCTGAAATTCTCAGTCATTAAGACGTTTTTGACCACGGTAATTTGCACATCTAGAAAAGATAACTCAGTCTTACTGAAGACAAGTGTTAGAGTGATATTTCTTTCATTTTTATTTAACAAAGACACAAATTCTTTAAGTTCATTCTCTGATCCTTCCCAAATTAAGAGGATGTCATCCACATAGCGAAGCCACATGTGGATGTGCTCATTAAATGCTTCTGTCTGAAAAACCTCCTCCATCTCCCAGGAACCTAGGTGGAGGCAAGCATAGGTAGGGGCACATGTTGCCCCCATCGCAGTTCCTCTTATTTGTTTATATACTTTGTTATCGAAAGAGAAGACATTGTTTTCAAGTACAAACTGTAAAAGTTTGACAGTAAATTTTGTATGCTCAGAGTAAGTTATCCCTCTAGTTTCTAGGAAATGCTGGGCTGCCCTAATTCCTATTGAATGGGGAATTGATGAGTAGAGACCCTCTACATCAAGGGAGACCAAGTATGCTCCATTTGGAATAGTCAAGCCATCAATCTTTCTTAGCAAATCTGCCGTATCAATTACATATGATGGCATAGTGTTAAGGAAAGGTTTGAGAAAACTATCCACGTAGTTTCCCAAATTTTCAGTTATGCTACCTATCCCAGAAATGATGGGACGGCCTGGGGGGTTTAGCATATTTTTGTGAATTTTCGGTATGCAGTAAAACACCGGCATAATTGGAAATTCCGTATATAGATATTTAAACTCTGCTAGACTAATGATGCCATCTGATTTTGCATCATTAAGTATTTTGAACAGGGCATTCTTAATGGAGGGAATAGGATTCTCTGGTAAGCGCAGATATTGGTTCTTATCCAATAGTTGTCTTTTGACTTCCAGCGTATAGCTTGTCGCGTCCCAGAGAACCACATTCCCGCCCTTATCAGCTGCCTTAATTACCACATTATCTGCATTGCTCAGTTCATTCAGAGCTCTTCTCTCTGCTTTAGTTAGATTGTCACCTATGATTCCTGTAAACGTCAATTGTTTAATGTCTTTCTCAACTTGCTTTACAAACAAGTTCACAGCTGGAACTGACGCTAATTGGGGCATATATTTTGATTTCTGTTTAAGACCTGATCTTACTATGCTTTGCGTGGTAGGGGTCGGTGCTGGGTCATTTAGAGCTTCGTTTTGGAGGTTTAGGAGATCTTCCAAATCTGCTAGTGCCAATCTGTCATCCTTATCTAGTGCCAGGTCATAAACTAAGTTCCTTCCTTTTCCTTTAAACATCTGTGATAGAACAATTCGTCTAGCAAAGGAATGAAGATCTTTAATAAACTCAAATTTGTCAAACCCATTTGTAGGGCAAAAAGAGAGGCCTCTTTTTAGAACATTCATGTGAACCTGGTTCAGTTTAAAAGATGACAGATTGATAACTTGCAGATCATTATCAGGGGATTTTAATAGCCCCTCCTGCTTCTTGGTCTCCGTGGGCGACCCCTGCGTCCTCTCTCCTGACTGTAATCCCTCACTCTGTTCGTCCTGGAAGGATACCGTCTCCCTTCGAAATTGGTACTCCCCCCTCCTGTGTCTCTTCCTGCCCCCTCTCCTCCTTCCATACCAGTTTGTGTTCTTGCCTGTTCGTTTTTTGACTGACTAGGATCAATTTCAATGTCTGAGCCTTCTGTTCCTGAATCATACGCTCCTCTTATAGATTGATAACTATATACTCGCTTCTTGACATAGTCATCATTATCCCTAGCCAATTTTCTGCTTTTCCTTAGTTTGATGTCAGCTTGTAGTCTAGCTAGTTGTTCTTGAATTTCTGTATTTAGTTTTTCAAAATTCGGATTCTGCTCAAAGTTATTAACTAATTTTAATGCTTCTTCTACAGGTAGTTTCGATTTTTCAAACCTTTCCTTATTTCTTTTGATCATTTTATTCATTAGGATTAGAGAACATTCTGATAGACTTTGATTCCACTCTTCCATGAAGGTATCACCCCCCTCAACATGCTGCACTGATGGAAGAAAGATTTAAATCAAGAGGCTACTCTAAGAGAGCACTTTCTCATATAAGGAAGTCTGTTAAGAAATTAGACAGGAACCAACTTTTATTTCCTAAAGAAAAAAAGAAAGATGGAAAAATAAGACTAATAACAAAGTTCAATTGTCATTGGGGGAGTGTCAGGAATATACTCCAGAAAAATTGGAGTATCCTCTTAAATGATGATAATGTTGCAAAAGAAGTAGGTGATTTCCCAAGCCTGACGGCTAGAAGGGCACCTAATCTGAAAGACAAGCTCGTTAAAAGTAAATTTGTATCACCACAGAAGAATTGGCTAACTAGTCAAAAAATAGTTGGTAATTTTCCATGTAAGAGGTGTGTTGCATGTAGATTCATGCATCAGACAAAAGTGTTTTCAGTAAGCCCAGATAAAATCTACAAAATGAGATATTTCTTTAATTGCAATACTGAAGGTGTTGTTTATTTACTGTCTTGTTCTTGCCCTTATTTTTATGTCGGCAAAACTAAAAGAGTTCTGAAAGAAAGAATATTAGAACATCGTGACGACATAAAAAATAAGGTTCAAAGCAGTAGCGTTGCTAAGCACTTTGAAACCTTCCACAACAGGAGGGGGGAGTACCAATTTCGAAGGGAGACGGTATCCTTCCAGGACGAACAGAGTGAGGGATTACAGTCAGGAGAGAGGACGCAGGGGTCGCCCACGGAGACCAAGAAGCAGGAGGGGCTATTAAAATCCCCTGATAATGATCTGCAAGTTATCAATCTGTCATCTTTTAAACTGAACCAGGTTCACATGAATGTTCTAAAAAGAGGCCTCTCTTTTTGCCCTACAAATGGGTTTGACAAATTTGAGTTTATTAAAGATCTTCATTCCTTTGCTAGACGAATTGTTCTATCACAGATGTTTAAAGGAAAAGGAAGGAACTTAGTTTATGACCTGGCACTAGATAAGGATGACAGATTGGCACTAGCAGATTTGGAAGATCTCCTAAACCTCCAAAACGAAGCTCTAAATGACCCAGCACCGACCCCTACCACGCAAAGCATAGTAAGATCAGGTCTTAAACAGAAATCAAAATATATGCCCCAATTAGCGTCAGTTCCAGCTGTGAACTTGTTTGTAAAGCAAGTTGAGAAAGACATTAAACAATTGACGTTTACAGGAATCATAGGTGACAATCTAACTAAAGCAGAGAGAAGAGCTCTGAATGAACTGAGCAATGCAGATAATGTGGTAATTAAGGCAGCTGATAAGGGCGGGAATGTGGTTCTCTGGGACGCGACAAGCTATACGCTGGAAGTCAAAAGACAACTATTGGATAAGAACCAATATCTGCGCTTACCAGAGAATCCTATTCCCTCCATTAAGAATGCCCTGTTCAAAATACTTAATGATGCAAAATCAGATGGCATCATTAGTCTAGCAGAGTTTAAATATCTATATACGGAATTTCCAATTATGCCGGTGTTTTACTGCATACCGAAAATTCACAAAAATATGCTAAACCCCCCAGGCCGTCCCATCATTTCTGGGATAGGTAGCATAACTGAAAATTTGGGAAACTACGTGGATAGTTTTCTCAAACCTTTCCTTAACACTATGCCATCATATGTAATTGATACGGCAGATTTGCTAAGAAAGATTGATGGCTTGACTATTCCAAATGGAGCATACTTGGTCTCCCTTGATGTAGAGGGTCTCTACTCATCAATTCCCCATTCAATAGGAATTAGGGCAGCCCAGCATTTCCTAGAAACTAGAGGGATAACTTACTCTGAGCATACAAAATTTACTGTCAAACTTTTACAGTTTGTACTTGAAAACAATGTCTTCTCTTTCGATAACAAAGTATATAAACAAATAAGAGGAACTGCGATGGGGGCAACATGTGCCCCCACCTATGCTTGCCTCCACCTAGGTTCCTGGGAGATGGAGGAGGTTTTTCAGACAGAAGCATTTAATGAGCACATCCACATGTGGCTTCGCTATGTGGATGACATCTTCTTAATTTGGGAAGGATCAGAGAATGAACTTAAAGAATTTGTGTCTTTGTTAAATAAAAATGAAAGAAATATCACTCTAACACTTGTCTTCAGTAAGACTGAGTTATCTTTTCTAGATGTGCAAATTACCGTGGTCAAAAACGTCTTAATGACTGAGAATTTCAGAAAAAAGACTGCCACAAATAGTCTGCTTGAAGCTCACAGCCATCACCCAGTCCACCTTAAGAAGGGAATTCCCAAAGGACAATTCTTGCGTCTGCGCAGAAACTGTTCATCATTAACGAAGTATGATGAACATGCTGCACTGATGGAAGAAAGATTTAAAACAAGAGGCTACTCTAAGAGAGCACTTTCTCATATAAGGAAGTCTGTTAAGAAATTAGACAGGAACCAACTTTTATTTCCTAAAGAAAAAAAGAAAGATGGAAAAATAAGACTAATAACAAAGTTCAATTGTCATTGGGGGAGTGTCAGGAATATACTCCAGAAAAATTGGAGTATCCTCTTAAATGATGATAATGTTGCAAAAGAAGTAGGTGATTTCCCAAGCCTGACGGCTAGAAGGGCACCTAATCTGAAAGACAAGCTCGTTAAAAGTAAATTTGTATCACCACAGAAGAATTGGCTAACTAGTCAAAAAATAGTTGGTAATTTTCCATGTAAGAGGTGTGTTGCATGTAGATTCATGCATCAGACAAAAGTGTTTTCAGTAAGCCCAGATAAAATCTACAAAATGAGATATTTCTTTAATTGCAATACTGAAGGTGTTGTTTATTTACTGTCTTGTTCTTGCCCTTATTTTTATGTCGGCAAAACTAAAAGAGTTCTGAAAGAAAGAATATTAGAACATCGTGACGACATAAAAAATAAGGTTCAAAGCAGTAGCGTTGCTAAGCACTTTGAAACCTTCCACAACAGTATTCCAGACAGTATGAGAGTCATGGGTATAGACAAAGGCATTACCAGTGGAAGAGGGGGTAACAATAATAATACCCTGTTACAGAAAGAATGCAGGTGGATATTTAACCTATCTACCACAGGTAAAGGCGGAATGAATGAAAAATTGGATATGGCAAGCTATCTGCAATAATTGGATTGCATGTGGCTTGTAGTGTCCAATACATATAAGTTCTGTTTCCTCTAATTATGGTGATTCTTAAAGTTGTCCCAAGAAAGTCCATCTTTTATTAGCAACATTTAAACTAACACAATTGCGAGTTAACTTGTGA
Organism: Bombina bombina; assembly: GCF_027579735.1. NCBI lineage: Eukaryota > Metazoa > Chordata > Amphibia > Anura > Bombinatoridae > Bombina > Bombina bombina. Next base: position 77,099,589 of record NC_069499.1, read on the forward strand.
ATTTGTGTATGATGTTTATATAATTTTTAAACTTTCACCTTTACCTATGGGCGGTTCTACTTTGTGCTACCGTATAAAGTAAATGCATTGCAAGTCCGTGAAACATGCCCTGAGGAAGCTTCGTCTATCTCTCTATGACGAGGGGGTGAAACGCGCGTCGGCTATTGGCTGACCGGACCCATGTGATCTACCACGCTGAACGAGCTAGCGTCCGAGTAAGCTGTTCTCGAGAAGCGGCAAGTTTGAAAGCTGAATGCCCAGCCGTGGATCAAAGGAGGCTCTATGCTTTGAGTAAACTATCCGTTACAAGACGGCAAGCAAGGAAGCCTGTGAGTTGCTCTTTAAGTAAAAAGGAGCAGAGAAAGAAACAAAAGATTTTCTCATCCATCGAAAATATGAAGGTCTTGGCACAGAATGCTTGAAGAGACTGTCAATCTTACAGGAAAAGGTGCAGTCGACAGAGGGGTACAGTATAGTAACATAAGTATCCTCCTGTACCTTTTCCGCTACATTATTTGCTGTCTTTGCTTTCAAGTTAAATTTTGGCTACAATCTTCTTTGCTTCATTGACTGCCCTAAACCTCCCAGCTGTGTGTGTCGATATCCCAACCTGGTTTGGTGAACTTTCTAACATATTGACACACCTCCACGCTTGGCCTTTATTGCATGCATGCTTTTACACTGCAGTAACAACAGCTTTCCCAACCTGGTTTGGTGAACTTTCTAATCTACTGATACAACTCTATGCTTGGCTCCTATATGCATGCACGACTTTACTTCGCAGTAACAACAGCTTTGAGCAAGGAATTTCAGCTTTAAACAAATTGAGTTATACTTAAGGAAAAAAGCTGTCTTTCCATCTTTAGCAGCTTCATCTCTGATACTCTTATGCTAGCTCCTATTGCAATGTGAAACATAATAGTGTTTTTTCAGTTGTGTTGTACTATATTGATCTATGTTAAACTGTTATTGAATATATAGACATATGCTAGTGCAATATTATTATATATGCACGTTATTAATTTGTACGTTTAAACCTTTTCTGAATACCACGTTTAGCTAGAAAGGATATATATAAGTCTGGATTCACTGACCCAAACTTAATAAGACTTGCTGACTTATTTAAGTCTAAATATATTTATCCTTTACTAACTATACAGGTTCACCTCTGCAGAGGTGTGGTTGTTATTGGGACCGGTCCTGCTATGTTCTAGGAGGAATTCTAGAAGATATGGAATTAATTTTTATATTCACTGTACTGTAATTTGTGTGTTGATTACTATATTCTATAAGTCAAGTTCATAGTCTACTGGGTATATCTGACACGTAATAAACCCACTAGTTTGATACTTTATCATGTGAGTGTTGCGTCATTTATTACTAAAAGAGTGCTGAAATCCCAGTCTTTGTTAAAGTGATATTATTTTATGTCACTTTGTCTTCTCATAAATAAAAAGTAATATATATATATATATATATATATTACATATTGATGACTTTAGCTTTTAGCTCCCTCTTGATTTTTATTTTATTTTTAGGCCTGATATTTGAGTCTTGCCTAAGGCCTTGCTAACTTAAGAGCCACCTCTGTCACAAAAATAGCTGGGGTTGTAAGATTTGGGGAACACAAATGATGGAGAGGTGATACAATTGAGTTCAAATGAAATTGGGGATTTGAGAGTATGGCTATTCCAAGATGCAGCTGGCACTATAGGCTTTGGGGCAATCTTTCAAGGAAAGTGGTATGCTGCTGAATGTACATATGCCTGGCACTGGGAGGGTATGACCAAAAATTTGGAGCAAACAAAGCTGGAGTTTTTTGGTCATATAATCGGTCAGCAAGATTGCCTCCTGTAGTTTGGCTTTTGTGATTGTGCTTTCCCTGGAGTATAACAATTCAAAGCTAAACATGTCCCAGATGTTGAGAAAAAGGTGGATGATGCACTGTCGTGGTTTAACTGGGAGTTGTTAGGGAGGTTTGTCCTGGAGGTTGGTCACTTCTGCTCGTCATTCCTTTGGCAGGTTGCGAGTTCAGAGTGTTGCGAGTTTCATTAAAGTACCATAATAGTCTAAAAGTGCTCTAATTCGTTAGAAGATGTAGTTTTAGAGCTATCGACCCTGCAAAGGGGTTCAACACACATTAAAGGTATCGCTTGGGACCCGCATAGCACTGTTGGTCCTGTGCAGAAACCGTCACTGATTCCAATCAGCAGCACTCGTTGCATGACTCAACATCCCCTAACGAATAAAAGCATGTCATTTTTTTTTTACTGTTATGGCCCTTTAACTTGATGAGGTATGCATTGGCCCCAGCGACTTAGGCTGCTTATGGGAAACCCACATTTTTTCTTTCATGATTTAGACAGAGCATGCATTTATATACAACTTTCCAAATTACTTCTATTATCCAATTTGCTTCATTCTCTTGATATCCTTTTGTTTAAAAGCATATCTAAATAGGCTCAGTAGCTGCTGATTGGTGGCTTCATATAGATGCCTCATGTGATTGGCTCACCCATGTGAATTACTATTTCTTCAACAAAGGATATCTGAAGACTGAAGCAAATTAAATAATGGTAGGGGCGTCTCGGGGAGATGTTAAAGGTGGTTTGATAAGAGCGCAAGTGTTGGTATAAGACAGGACAGTGTTGTTGCATGTGAAGAAGCTGAAAACTAATCAAGCTAGTGTGGGGCAATGGCTTGAGTTGGTAGGAGGAAGTGGTGTCTTTTTCAGTATGGATAGTGGCTGAATATCTGAAGGTTAGATAGAACAAGGAAGGGACCCTATTGATACATAAATGTACATCCTTTATTTAGTTTATGAAGAACTGTTCATGGTATCAGGAGGTGTAATATATAGTTTTTTTCTTTGTATAGGACACAATTAATGTTGCTACAGGGAGGCCATACAGAGGAGCCCCACTTTGTCTTGCCCATACCTCCACAAATGCTAAGAGAGGCCCTAAAAATTATATAATAAGCTTTATATTTTATATTGTTTTTATTATTTTTAATAAATTCTATAGTTAATTGTTTAACCTTCTGACTTTTTCTATTGCCATTCACTGAAGCACTACGTTACTATGGCGTTTCAAGTGGGCCAGCTGTATCACACTTCTACGAAGCTGCTAACACACTAACCTGTGTTTGTTGCGCAGTCCTCTAGCAAGCGTATTACAAGTTGAAAGAAAATGGTTTGCGCAAGTGCGGAACCCTGATGCGCTAACTTCAGGACTTTGGATATTGCAACCGTGTTAACTTCTTCTCCACATAGATATTAATGGAGTGCGCTGCTGGAAAAAAGCCTAACACTTATTGTTTGCGCACTAATCTGACAACGTATTAGAGCAAGTGCGCTCAACCCGATGTGAGTAATTCATATTTTACATTCCAAAAATCAAAACAAGTTTATCTGTGACTCCTATCTCATCCTCTAAGCATACTCAGAAGGTATACCGTGATTCTCTCACACATGGTTGTATATAGTAGCAAAGAAAAAGGGGTTGTGTTGAGTGGCCCTCTGGTGGGAGCTAGATGATGTTAATTGGCAATAATCAGATAGCAAAAAATCAGATGTATAGAAAAGAATATTTAATTCATATGAAATACGTAAAAACAAAGAAGTGTATATGACAAATAAAATAATTGTCAAATAAAATAATATGTAAAAAATGTTGTGACCACAACTATAAAACAAATTTGATCCAAGAAAATACATACACAGTACACATAAAAACGAGCTGCAGTTTAAAGTGTAATTGAACACGATTAATTAGTGAAATTATAGCATAACTCTGTGACTCAAAACTTTTAAAATTAAGAAGTGTTGAGGTCGGTATTTTCTGTCGCCTAGATTTAGAGTTCTGCGTTAGCCGTCAAAACCAGCGTTAAGGGGTCCTAACGCTGTTTTTTTCCTACCGCTGGTATTTAGAGTCTTGTAGGTAAGGGTCTAACGCTCACTTTCCAGCCACGACTTTTCCATACCGCAGATCCCCTTACGTCAATTGCGTATCCTATCTTTTCAATGGGATCTTTCTAACGCCGGTATTTAGAGTCTTGGCTGAAGTGAGCGTTAGAAATCTAACGACAAGACTCCAGCCGCAGAAAAAAGCCAGGAGTTAAGAGCTTTCTGGGCTAACATAAAGCTCTTAACTAATGTGCTCTAAAGTACACTAACACCCATAAACTACCTATGTACCCCTAAACCGAGGCCCCCCCACATCGCCACCACTCTATTAAAAATGTATAACCCCTAATCTGCCGACCGCACACCGCCGCAACCTATATTATCCCTATGTACCCCTAATCTGCTGCCCCTAACATTGCCGACCCCTACATAATATTTATTACCCGCTAATCTGCCCCCCCCCAACGTCGCCGCTACCTACCTACAATTATTAACCCCTAATCTGCCGACCGGACCTCACCACTATAATAAATGTATTAACCCCTAATCCGCCTCACTCCCGCCTCAAAAACCCTATAATAAATAGTATTAACCCCTAATCTGCCCTCCCTAACTTCAAGTATTAACCCCTAATCTGCCGACCGGATCTCGCCGCTACTCTAATAAATGTATTAACCCCTAAAGCTAAGTCTAACCCTAACACTAACACCCACCTAAGTTAAATATAATTTAAATCTAACTAAATAAAATAAATCTTATTAAATAAATTATTCCTATTTAAAGCTAAATACTTACCTGTAAAATAAACCCTAATATAGCTACAATATAAATAATAATTATATTGTAGCTGTTTTAGGGTTAATATTTATTTTACAGGCAACTTTGTATTTATCTTAACCAGGTACAATAGCTATTAAATAGTTAATAACTATTTAATAGTTACCTAGTTAAAATAATTACAAAATTACCTGTAAAATAAATCCTAACCTAAGTTACAATTAAACCTAACACTACACTATCAAAAAATTAATTAAATAAACTACCTACAATTACCTACAATTAAATCAACTAAACTAAATTACAAAAAAAAAAAACACTAAATTACAACAAAAAAACACTAAATTACAAAAAAAAAAGATTACAAGATTTTTAAACTAATTATACCTACTCTAAGCCCCCTAAAAAAATAACAAAGCCCCCCAAAATAAGAAAATGCCCTGCCCTATTCTAAAATAAAAATTTTACAGCTCTTTTACCTTACCAGCCCTTAAAAGGGCCTTTTGTGGGGCATGCCCCAAAGAAAACAGCTCTTTTGCCTGTAAAAAAACATACAATACCCACCCCAACATTACAACCCACCACCCACATACCCCTAATCTAACCCAAACCCCCCTTAAAAAACCTAACACTAAGCCCCTGAAGATCTTCCTACCTTATCTTCGCCACGCCGGATATCACCGATCCGTCCAGAAGAGGGTTTGAAGTCTTCATCCTATCCGGCAAGAAGAGGTCCAGAAGAGGGTCCGCAGTCTTCATCCTATCCAGCAAGAAGAGGGCATCCGGACCAGTAGACATCTTCATCCAGGCAGCATCTTCTATCTTCTTCCATCCGGCGCAGAGCGGGACCATCTTGAAGCAGCCGACGCGGATCCATCCTCTTCTAACGATGTCCTAAGTCTGAATGAAGGTTCCTTTAAATGACGTCATCCAAGATGGCGTCCCTTGAATTACTATTGGCTGATAGGATTCTATCAGCCAATCGGAATTAAGGTAGGAAAAATCTGATTGGCTGATTGAATCAGCCAATCAGATTCAAGTTCAATCCAATTGGATGATCCAATCAGCCAATCAGATTGAGCTCGCATTCTATTGGCTGTTCCGATCAGCCAATAGAATGCAAGCTCAATCTGATTGGCTGATTGGATCAGCCAATCGGATTGAACTTGAATCTGAATGGCTGATTCAATCAGCCAATCAGATTTTTCCTACCTTAATTCCGATTGGCTGATAGAATCCTATCAGCCAATCGGAATTTGAGGGACGCCATCTTGGATGACGTCATTTAAAGGAACCTTCATTCGGACTTAGGACGTCGTTAGAAGAGGATGGATCTGCGTCAGCTGCTTCAAGATGGTCCCGCTCTGCGCCGGATGGAAGAAGATAGAAGATGCCGCCTGGATGAAGATGTCTACCAGTCCGGATGCACTCTTCTTGCCGGATAGGATGAAGACTTCGGACCCTCTTCTGGACCTCTTCTTGCCGGATAGGATGAAGACTTCGGACCCTCTTCTGAACGGATTGGTGATACCCGGCGTGGTGAAGATAAGGTAGGAAGATCTTCAGGGGCTTAGTGTTAGGTTTTTTAAGGGGGGTTTGGGTTAGATTAGGGGTATGTGGGTGGTGGGTTGTAATGTTGGGGGGTATTGTATGTTTTTTTACAGGCAAAAGAGCTGTTTTCTTTGGGGCATGCCCCTCAAAAGGCCCTTTTAAGGGCTGGTAAGGTAAAAGAGCTGTAACATTTTTATTTTAGAATAGGGCAGGGCATTTTTTTATTTTGGGGGGCTTTGTTATTTTTTTAGGGGGCTTAGAGTAGGTGTAAATAGTTTAAAATCTTGTAATCTTTTTTTATTTTTTGTAATTTAGTGTTTGTTTGTTTTTGTTATTTAGTTTAGTTGATTTAATTGTAGGTAATTGTAGGTAGTTTATTTAATTAATTTATTGATAGTGTAGTGTTAGGTTTAATTGTAACTTAGGTTAGGATTTATTTTACAGCTAATTTTGTAATTATTTTAACTAGGTAACTATTAAATAGTTATTAACTATTTAATAGCTATTGTACCTGGTTAAAATAAATACAAATTTGCCTGTAAAATAAATATTAACCCTAAAATAGCTACAATATAATTATTATTTATATTGTAGCTATATTAGGGTTTATTTTACAGGTAAGTATTTAGCTTTAAATAGGAATAATTTATTTAATAAGATTTATTTTATTTCGTTAGATTTAAATTATATTTAACTTAGGGGGGTGTTAGTGTTAGGGTTAGACTTAGCTTTAGGGGTTAATACATTTATTAGAGTAGCGGCGAGGTCCGGTCGGCAGATTAGGGGTTAATACTTTAAGTTAGGTGTCGGCGATGTTAGGGAGGGCAGATTAGGGGTTAATACTATTTATTATAGGGTCTTTGAGGCGGGAGTGAGGCGGATTAGGGGTTAATACAGTTATTATAGTAGCGGCGAGGTCCGGTCGGCAGATTAGGGGTTAATAATTGTAGGTAGGTAGCGGCGATGTTGGGGGGGGGGCAGATTAGGGGGTAATAAATATATATAATATGTAGGGGTCGGCGGTGTTAGGGGCAACAGATTAGGGGTACATAGGGATAACGTAGGTTGCGGCGGTGTACGAAGCGGCAGATTAGGGGTTAAAAATAATATGCAGGGGTCAGCAATAGCGGGGGCGAAAGATTAGGGGTTAATAAGTGTAAGGTTAGGGGTGTTTAGACTCGGGTACATGTTAGGGTGTTAGGTGCATACTTAGAAACTGTTTCCCCATAGGAAACAATGGGGCTGCGTTAGGAGCTGAACGCTGCTTTTTTGCAGGTGTAAGGTTTTTTTTCAGCTCAAACTGCCCCATTGTTTCCTATGGGGGAATCGTGCACGAGCACGTTTTTGAAGCTGGCCGCGTCCGTAAGCAACGCTGGCATTGAGAGTTGCAGTGGCGGTAAATATACCTGTACGCTCCCTTTTTGGAGCCTAACGCAGCCCTTCTGAGAACTCTAAATACCAGCGTTGTTTAAAAGGTGCGGGGGGGGGGGGAAACCACGCGTAGCTAACGCACCCCTTTGGCCGCAAAACTCTAAATCTAGGAGTGTGTTAGTAATTCTATATTACCGTTCCATACATAGGCAGCTAAAAAACAGAGGACTGATTTAAATCTAATATCAAATAGATGGGGGTGGAGGTGAGCGCCAAAAAAGGCTGAGGTAGGGAATGGGGACACCTGTTAGACTGATAGAGCGGTGTCCACAATGTAGGTTCTCTTGTTGACGTTGGTGGAATCGATGTACAAATAGTATAATAACTATAAATTAGTTGTAAACTTTAAGAATGTATATCAATGTTTAATCCACACAAAAATGTTAAAATATCTCAGATCTACTTAAAAACATACACAATCCTAAAAATAGAAATAAAAATAACAATCATATAAAATCATGGATCCATGTTACAATAAAATAAATGCAAAAAATGGGAATGCACAATAAAAACCTTTTTGCAATAATTGATCTTATAGACCAAGTATCCTAATTAGGCCACGTGTCCTAATTGGAGTAGTTTATTTAGAAACAGTCCAGATGGTGGTAAATGTTCTTATGGTTATATTTGTCCAATTAAATCACAATATGGCAAAAAAAAAATCATGTACTCCTGGCCTTTATCAAGACTCATCTTGATAAAGGCCAGGAGTACATGGCCGAAACGCGTCGACTGATTTGAGTAAGCATAATACTGATATACCCACTTAACAGTTTGTATATATTATAGTATGGTTTGTTTTCTTTACAGGTTTTTGCACAATGTTATTTGGTTTTTGATTGGATCATACTGAGCTACAACTTCATTGCACAGAAATCACTATATCACATTGGACACTTTTTTAATCACCTTGAATACTCACTTTTTGCCACATAAACTGGAGGATTCTCACATTTTTTGCAAGGTTACACATTTTTTCTACATTTTTTCTACATTTTTTCTACATTTTTTTCCCCTTTTTTTCACATTAAGTGATCACACATTTTTGGATTTTCCATTTTCTCACCATTTCAGGCACAGGACACACACTGCTTTGGAATTATTTCAGAATTGGTCACGGACAGAGACACTAATTTTTTTTTGCCATATTGTGATTTAATTGGACAAATATAACCATAAGAACATTTACCACCATCTGGACTGTTTCTAAATAAACTACTCCAATTAGGACACGTGGCCTAATTAGGATACTTGGTCTATAAGATCAATTATTGCAAAAAGGTTTTTATTGTGCATTCCCATTTTTTGCATTTATTTTATTGTAACATGGATCCATGATTTTATATGATTGTTATTTTTATTTCTATTTTTAGGACTGTGTATGTTTTTAAGTAGATCTGAGATATTTTAACATTTTTGTGTGGATTAAACATTGATATACATTCTTAAAGTTTACAACTAATTTATAGTTATTATACTATTTGTACATCGATTCCACCAACGTCAACAAGAGAACCTACATTGTGGACACCGCTCTATCAGTCTAACAGGTGTCCCCATTCCCTACCTCAGCCTTTTTTGGCGCTCACCTCCACCCCCATCTATTTTCTACTTTCATATTGGGTACACTAGGGACCCGCTGAGGAGAGCCAGAGGTATTCCATATCCCCTTTCCCTTCTGTTATCTGCGCAGGATATACACTTTTATCGTTTAAATCTAATATGAGCCGCTTCTAGTGCTTAGATACTTTGCTTGACACTTGAATAAGGTTAATATAGCTGAATAAAATACAATGTTGCTAATAGGCAGAGTGGTGGACAAAAGCTTTATACAATGTATATAATTCCTTTAGGACAGTCAGAAAGCCTTCTCTGCTCAATCGCAGTATATGTAATTATACTCCAAGTGGTAAAGAGTCTAGGTGGATAAGTAGCTGACCGGTCAGTAATTCAATGTTAGTTACACAACTCGCTATCCTTACCGGACCTCTGTAATGGTATGTGGTGTAGTCCCAAAACGCAGTCACACTTAGTCAGACTTGCCTGCTGTGGATCTCCTTGCTGTGGGTTTTCAGCCTTTTCCCAGCTTCTTCACTGACTGTGCTGCAGGGGAGTCACATGACCTGTAGCCAATCGGATGGTCATAACAGGATTTGGATCCAAATTTGAAAAAACGGGTGTGACAGTATCACTGTTTATTCCTATTCAGTAATCCTACTGAACAACAAGTATTCCTTCTACGCATTTTAGCAGTTTAATGCCTTACATATTTTACATTCCAATGTCATTCACATAGAAGAAAATGTATTTATATATTTCAATATAGATATATGTATATTTGACTTTATTTGTATAACAGTTGATAATTAGTCATACTATTATTTGATTTTAATAGAATCATATATTTCCATATCTAGTATAGCTCCAATGCTGAGTGTATAAAAATATGCTATAATTCACAGCACAAATTACATAGGCCTTTATATACGAGTATCTACTAGTCATATTTGGAACCTCATTTTCACTCCAGATTCCTGAAACAAAGAAAAATAAATGTAGTTTTATTTTGAAATACAGTCAAATATTTTAAATTCATCAATACAGCTACCCAATCAATACAGCAGACACTTATCTAATATAGTATATCAGGCATAAAGGAACATCCCCCAGACCAATATACATATTATTTATATAATCTGAGTATTGTAAATAGATCTGATAATAACACAATTCATATATTTAAGCTTTAAACTTATATGCTTTCAAAATACACATGTTTTTAAAGACTTTCTTAGATACTCTTAACTCAGACAAGGATTTTAGGGTTTTGTATATTTAACTCAGTATGGAACATTTAGCACTTTGATGATAGACATTTACATTTCCTGGCCATTCTGGAAATGTATCTCAAATTGCAGACTTCCGCTCTCTCTGACTACAGAAGGTCTATGATGAACTGACCCTTTAGGCAGGAAACTACATATATAGGCATTCAAACCGGAGAGTGCCATGTGATAAAAATCCCTTTGAAATTATCTGCCTTCACTATTAGGACAAATGTTAATTTCCTTTTGTTCTTTGAGGCATCCATCTGTATTTGAGTATAGCTAGGGAGGCGTCTGTGTCTGGGATGTAGTTTAAGGTCTGTCCTATACTTTACAATTTCAAAACATTTGTACCCAGGGTTAATATTTTAAGATAAATTAATTATTTATCTATATAATGCATATATATGTGTAAATACTGTATATATTATATAATGTCACTCAGCAATACTCTGACAGGAATATAAAATATTTACAGTAAATACATAGTAAAACATATTAAGCATTAAAACTGAATGCAACATGTTTTATGTTTTAAGGGACAGCTACCCGGGTTTTATGATATCTTCATATGTAAAGCAGCAAAGGATCCGCACTCAATGGATTTTTCACAAATCGTGTTTTATTTGGTACCATTTATGGAAATCCAGTGAGTGTGGATCCTTTGCTGCTTTATATATATTTATCTATCTATTATCTACTATTATCTATCTATGTAACTCTCTATCATATACAGTATCTCACAAAAGTGAGCACACCCCTCACATTTTTGTAAATATAAGAAATGACACTTTGATACAATGTAAAGTAGTGATTGTACAGCCTGTATAACAGTCTAAATTTGCTGTCCCCTCAAAATAACTCAACACACAACCATTAATGTTTAAACCATTGGCAACAAAAGTCAGTACACCCCAAAGTGGAAATGTCCAAATTGGGCCCAATTACCTATTTTCCCTCCCCGGTGTCATGTGACTCTTTAGTGTTACAAGGTTTCAGGTGTGAATGGTGAAGAGGTGTGTTAAATTTGGTGTTATTGCCCTCATACTCTTGCATACTGGTCACTGGAAGTTCAACATGACACCTCATGGCAAATAACTCTCTATAGATCTGAAAAAAAGAATTGTTGCTCTACATAAAGATGGCCTAGGCTATAAGAAGATTGCCAAAACCCTGAAACTGAGCTGCAGCACGGTGAGCAAGACCATACAGCGGTTTCACAGGACAGGTTCCACTCAGAACAGACCTCGCCATGGTCAACCAAAGAAGTTGAGTGCACGTGCTCAGCGTTATATCCAGAGGTTATCTTTGGGAAATAGACATATGAGTGCTGCCAGCATTGCTGGAGAGGTTGAAGGGGTGGGGGGACAGCCTGTCAGTGCTCAAACAATGCAGGCTCTCAAAGCCAGACAAACTGGGAGCAAGTTGTTGTTGTATATGGTTCTTGCACCCACTCCTGTCTGGGGTTAACTGCCTATGACTCCGGTGATGGCACAGCTTTTTGTGAGTGCTATTTAGCACCCAGGGCTGGCATGTTGCTGGGTCATGGGATGTGTACCTGGTCCGGTTTTGGAGTGCAGTCCCCTTTCCGTGTTTTGTATGTTGCTGGGTGATTACATATTCCTGTGCACCCCTCCCTTGTTCCCAGTTTGTCTGGCTTTGAGAGCCTGCATTGTGTGGCTGTGTTATGGACTCAGGTGTTGGAAAGGACCTTGACATGGTGCCTGAGCTTGTCCCATTTGGCCAGATGCGGTGACTAACCTTTCCATTTTAAATCTTAGCTGTGAACTAGCTGGTGAGTGCTGGGTTTCCTTTATGTGTTTGTAACCCCCCATGGTTCTTGCACCCACTCCTGTCTGGGGTTAACTGCCTATGACTCCGGTGACGGCACAGCATTTTGTGAGTGCTATTTAGCACCCAGGGCTGGCATGTTGCTGAGTCATGGGATGTGTACCTGGTCCGGTTTTGGAGTGCAATCCGCTTTCCGTGTTTTATATATATATATGTATGCAATATTTATATGAATAATTGTATTATTTGGTATATATCTGAGAGTTACACTTTATTTTATTGCATTTATGTTGTGTTTGGTGCACATTTATTTTTAGCCCTAGGCTTTCAGTCGCCCTAACCTGACAAGCGCAAATTAAGATTGCACTTGGCGATGTGTGTTTACATTCAACTTGTAATACGCCCACAAGCGTAATCGCTTAGGGCACCTCGTGTACCACTACTTGTAATATAGCCGTCTGTGTCCAAGGAGCTGCCTCAACACCATCTAGGAATGTTTTGGATTCAACATTTATTTATGGACGTTAAGACATGTGACATAATTAATTTATAATAATATTTAGTGTTTTAGATCCAATATTGAATAGTGTGCACCCTCATATGATGTTTTCATATTTTTCAGTTAATTATATATTGATATATATATAGAATTAATTTAAATTACTGCTAATCTTTAAATTTTTGAATTGCAATCGAGCACAACACAACTCACCACTTGTAATATTAGCGCAATAAGCAAGTTACTAGTGCTCCCTATAGTACTCATTAAAAGTAAAGGGTGTGCTAAAAAACATTTTGGTCATGTTAATATGCTTTGGTTTAAATATTTAACCATTCACTTATGATACCAGATTGTGAATTATTCCTTGTGTGAAGTTTTGTAAAAGAAAACAAACCCTGCGTTATCGATTATGCTCTACTTATTATCTAGTCCATAGCTAAAGTCCCTTTCAGGAACCAGAAGCATTGTAGGTCTAGATCATAACACAGTTGGTGATTGGCAGCTACATGTGACTATATATATATATATATATATATATATATATATATATATATATATATATATATATATACTTGAATATATATATTGTTGGAATCACAAGTCTCTTATCACAATAGTGGTGCATCCAGAGTGGATGATTATTTACAATTTTTTTAGCATGTGACTGAAGTTCCTGATTGGCTGCTGTGTTTGCTCAGAAACGGCAAAGGGTTGTCAGCTGTTTTCCACAAAGTAAGTGGCTAACCAGTGGGTGATCTGGAGACACCTACTGCTTTATAGCTTATCAGTGATATTTCAAAGTCAGGTCTTAGATTGGACATCATCAGTTAGAGGCATGTATGGTCAGATTGGCCTACCAGGAATCTAGGAGATGTCCTGGTGGGCTGCAGCATCTGGGGCTGACCAGCTACAATTTAAGGGGGTGATGCTGCTACTGAGGTGATGCAGGTGTAGCACCTTTTTTGTTTTCCTCTGAGATATACGTATTAAGGTCAGAACGTATGTACTTGTAAGTTTTATTTCCTATACCACATATCATTTTAGCAGCCCTCATGGTTTCTTGTGTCTAGTCAAGTAAAACCGTGACAAAATGTTATCAGTGTCTTCTCCAGATCACAATATGGATAATCATTTTCACTCTGTGAAAGGGAGTCATGGTTGAAATCAGGTTGCAGGGTGCCAATATAACAACAATCTGGCATTTGTTTTTAATAAAAACTAATATAATTGAATTCTGAAAAACTGGGGGAAGGAATATACTAGTAATCCCCTTGAGAAAAATGTGTGCTTTCTACGGACTTAAAGGGACATTGCACACTAGATTTCTTTTTGCATAAATGTTTTGCAGATAATCCATTTATATATCCTATCTGGGAGTGTTTTTATAAAGATTTAATGTTTTGTTTATTTTTAAATAACATTGTGCGGATTTTCACACTCCTAACGAAGCCCCAAAGTTTTAGCAATAATGCAAAACAAATGTTTGCTTTAGAATGTCCCTTTAAGCAGTAGCTAATCAGAGCAATGAGTCAGGATATAATCTTGTGGAATCATCATTAGTGTAGCAACATATTACTACTGTCAATATTATGCTTTGTCAGATGAGTGCCAACTGTAATTTCTGCAGTTCTTTTCATTAATAGTAATTTAGATGCCAGAATGTGTAGACTAAAATCCAAAGAAAACAATGACTGAAAAGAGTAGAGATCGTGCACCTTTCAACTTGGATAAAACAAGTAAACTTGAAACCCTAACCGGTGTCATTGTTCTGCTTTTTTATTTATAAATGCTGAGGTGCACATTTATATGGAATCTCACCAGTCCACAAAAACTGAAGCCAAAATTGTACTAGATTAGTTACTGAACTCTCTCTGTATAAAATTAGGGCACAGGCAGCTTTACAGCTGCTGCAACTCACTTGCCAATGGAATCAATTAACACTACAAAGAGAAAAGCTTGTGAAAACCTTTAAATATTCATGTATACCTGATGTCCCCTTGGCATGCAGGCTTTGTGCTCAGTTTCCTAACTAGCCCTGTTTTGCTTGTAACTTAGACCTCACTGTTTGCATGTTTGGCTTATAGAGAGGGATTCAGGTGCCTCATAGCAAAGGTCAGGAATTCTAAATTAGCTGCCTAGGGACACCTGACTGGTTGGTCATGGAATGCAAAACAACCCCTATTTTTCACATTTTATCTGCTGCAAATTGGCTGCTTAGTGCAAGCAATAAAATACAGGAAAACAAAATGCATGGGCATACCTGTGTAACCAGCCCAGTGTTTCTTAATTCCAGCCCTTATGGCACACTAACAAGCAAGATGTACAAGATTACTTTGGGTGAAGGTTATTAACCATGGTTATTGATCAGCTGATTATTTCACTTGTGCTCTAATTCAGATATCATGAAAATCTGACCCGTTAGTGTGCCCTGAGCACTGGAATTGAGAAGCGTTGCACTAGTCGGCCATATGAATAGAAGCAACTGCACATGCTAGGAATAGGTGCAGCTGAAATATTAATTGTTCAGATTATTTTTTTGGTCTCCACAGTAACTAAATAGCCCACCATGTCACAAACTAGTGCAGTGTACAATGGAGACACCAAAATGGCAAGTGCAATGTTTTATTAGTCATAGATAAAAGTACAAACAAGAATCTTGTATTATTGCACTATTACTTACATATAGCCTCTGCAAATGGGTTAAACACAAAGTTAAAGTCAGCTGCAGAGCAGCAATACAATACTAGAAACACACCCGATACGCTAATCAGAAGAAGAATATGTGTGTAGCCACCAATCAGCAGCTGGATCCCAGTAGTGTATTTCTGCTCCTGAGCCTACCTAGGTATGCTTTTCAAAAAAATGAGAGTAAGAGAACAAAGTAAAATGGCATGTTCTATCTAAATCATAAAAGTGTAATATTGACATGCATGCCTTGCTAACAGCTGTCTGGACTATTGTGTGTATATGTGGAAATATTAGCAGAATGTCACTTTATATATTGCCTGTCAAACCTCACTTGAAATGTTGAGTATATTTCTGAAAACCATTATTCCAACAGACAGGCAGTGTGTGAGCTGCACTCTACCAGCAGCCTTGTTGTTATCAATTACCACTAATGTACTATAATACATGTATTATATAGGGGCAATAAATCAGCAAACAGCACAATATAGCAGCATCAGTTACTGTTACAATGCGCTCAATTCATTGTATACCGTTTCATTACTACCAGCTGCTACCCCAAATTACTTCCTGCCAGTGCCTAAACCCTAACCACAACACACAGCCATGTATTAGTCCCTACTGTACTGGATTCTACCAAAACAATTAACTCCCTATAGCACCTGTACCCTATGACCACACCACGCCAGATTAAATTCTTATGGTATCCCCTAGGCAAAATGCCTACTGGGTCCCTTGGCACCAACATCCTAACCATGACCTCCCTATGCTACATTAACTCCTCCCACACCAAATCTGCTATAACCCCTTAACAGCAATTAACAACATACTCACTAACCCCGACACCCTAACTACTAATTAACCTCTGCAAAGAGGCACTCTTGATTCAGATTGTTATATGGGCGTAAGTGAAAGATACATATGTGTGCTGCAGCTGCTCCCGGCACTCAAAAAATATGGTTATTACGGAAGCAAAGAAAGAAAGAAAGAAAAAAGAGAAAGAAAAGATAGATGATAGATGATAGACAACAAGACAGATAGATAGATGATAGATAGATAGATAGATAGATGATAGATAGATAGATAGATAGATAGATAGATAGATAGATAAATAAATGATAGATAGACAGACAGAGATAGATAGATAGATAGATAGATAGATAGATAGATAGATAGATAGATAGATAGATAGATAGATAGATGATAGATAGATAGATAGATAGATAAATAGATAGATAAATAAATGATAGATAGACAGACAGAGATAGATAGATAGATAGATAGATAGATAGATAGATAGATAGATAGATAGATAGATAGATAGATAGATAGAAAACATATTCAGAGGGAATGGGCTCAAAGGTTTCCTTTGGTCTGTGTTGTGGAATTTAGAAAGTTTCAATATTACATTAAAGCTAATGAAATACTAGGTTTTGCAATCCGTTTTTGCTTCAGGGACTTCTTAAACTAAGTTCAGCTTATTTAGGAATTGAGCCAATTACTGAGCCACAGGGATCAAAGTCTCTCAGTTACATCAAAACAATGCTTTTAGAAACATACACTTAAAAAAAAAAGTCACCCTGCTCCAGAAATACATCAAATTATAATTTCTTTGTAAAATATTTACATTTTACCTTCCCTTGCCAATTGCCAACAATTCACAACAGAAACAGGCAGAAATTTAGAGGTTTAAATGCTATAAAGTATATAAATATAACAATGTTGGTTGTGCAAAGCTGGGAAATGGGTAGTAAAAGTGTTATCTATCTTTTTAAATAAAAACAATTTTAGTGCTGACTGTTCCTTTAATACACTTTTTACCTCTGTGATTACCTTGAATCTAAGCCTCTAGAGACTGCCCCTTTATCTTAGTTTTTGACAGACATGCATTTTAGCCAATCAGTGCTGACTCATAAGTAAAACACAATCATGCAATCGTGATTGCAATATTATGAAATATGAATATTGTGAATGTGCAATTGTTTTCTTAAAATAAGTTACCAAAAATACGCCTAAGGACACAAAACAACATTTTACAATCATGCCTAAAGTTTGCATATAGATTCTAACACTATACTATACAATACATATGCATTAAACAATGTATATACATATATCATATACCCACAATCCCCCTACTCCTATAGGTGTATTTATTAATGTGTTTATTTCACTATTTTATTGCAGGAAAAGGGGTTGAGTTTCTGTTTGTATTTTCATATAGTACTGCGTAAATAGATCATTTATATTACACCTGCGATGTAGGAGGCGATGCAGCTTTGAATATATCACCAGTATCAGAGAAGCACCTCCACCCACTAAAATGTATGGTAAGACGCCTCTTGCTGCTTTAAACAGTACTGTCAGTTCTTTGGAATATTTTGCCGGCTTTATCGACTTCGCAATGGATCCCTTAGAGTTTACATGTGATGGGGGCCCAGGTTAGATAGTTAAAGGGACAGTCTGCACCAGAATATTTATTTTGTTTTCCCTTTATTACCCATTCCCTAGTTTTGAATAACTAACACTATTACATTAATAATACCCTTTTTACTTCTGTGATAATCTTGTATCTAAGCCTCTGCAGACTGCCCCCTTATTTCAGTTCTTTTGACAGACTTGCATTTTAGCCAATTAATGCTGGCTCCTAGGAACTCCACGTGCATGAGCACAGTGTTATGTATATAAAACACTTGAACACCCTATAGTGGTGAAAAACTGTCAAAATGCCCTGAGATGAGAGGCGGCCTTCAAGGGCTTAGAAATTAGCATATGAACCTCCTACGTTTAGCTTTCAACTAAGAATACCAAGAGAAGAAAGCAAAATTGGTGATAGATGTAAATTTGAAAATTGTTTAAAATTACATGCCCTATTTGAATAATGAAAGTTTGTATTGGACTAGACTGTCCCCTTAATGCAGTGGGGGAAGACTTTGGATAAAGGGATTGGAAAGTCAATATTAAACTTGCATGATTCAGATAAAGCATGTCATTTTAAGACACTTTTGTTTTCAAATTTACTTCTCCTTTGTTGAAAAAGAATATGGACATATCCAACAATACTGGGAGATAGCTGATTGGTGGCTACACACATTTAATTCTTGACAATGACTCACTAGATGTGTTCAGCTAGCACCTGGTAGTGCATTTCTGCTCTGTAGCTGACTTTTGTGTATTTAATCCCTTTGCAGGGGTTAAACACACACACATGGGTGTCCACAAGGGGACCTCCACCTGGAGTACAAATTGCAGAAAAAAGGCAATTAAATGTCCATTTTTTTTCTTTTAATCCTTCCTCAATGTAGCTCCATTTTAGAGGAAGAAGCACAGTATTATGGGAGTTCTATAACATTCTGGAATTTATAGTTCACTACTTCAGTCTCATTATTTTGAGCCTGAAATTCTGGACTCTAATTCCCAGCATGCATTGTATAGTGGTGGGGAGTTAGCTTCCTGGATGGCAGAAAGTTTTGCATGAGGTCACACCCCTTCATCATGCTGTGTGTGGATATGTGTCCCAGACACTGGGGAAGGAAGCTGGGAGTATTGTCTGACCCTTACACAGGTTTATTTATTTATTTGTATCATCAGACCCTCTGCATAAGTGGTAGTGGGAGCAAGGGCTATGCCAGTAATCTGTCCCATGACTACCATGTTAAATATATATTTCCACACCCACCATGTTTTTAACAGCAGCAAAGAATACGGTCTCTCATGAATGGCAATTGGCTCTGAGTTACCACTTTCTGTGCAGAGTCCTCCTACTCACATACTGGAATAGTTTGTTAAAAAGTTTTGCCAATAGCACAAATAGAGAAATGCCCATTTTGAATAACTTAGGTAATGTAATGTTAACAGTTTTAGGATTTATGGGCCCTATGTATCAAATGCAACGCGGACAAGGTTCACTATGGATGACTATGTTAATATGAGAACATGGACTGTAACCTGAATTATATTGAAAAGCAGGCCAAATGTTGTTTCTCTTACTTCCTTTGTGATGACCAATAAGCGAAAGATATAAACAAGCCCCAGGACATATCAACCAATCACTGCGCTGCATGTAGGAGTGTCAGGGCTCGGCATTACACAAAAAGCACTACTCTCTTTTGGTTAGTGGTAAAACTACAATTTTCAGAATTAAATTACTTGCAAAGTTTTTACCCTATGCATAATAATATATTAATTAAAATGTGAGCTTAATGTCATTTTAAATAGGTCAGAAGAATTTGCAACCTCCAGAGACTCTCAACTTTTTATAAATAAAAAACATTTCACTTGTTGCAAATAAATAGTTAAAAACAGGTCAGAGTACAAAACGCTAAAATGCGAAAAACCAACATACTAGTTCGCTCTCATTTCAAACAGTCATTCATTTAAAAAAAAAAAAAACTGTCATTCAGTTTAAATAAAACCAACCCAAACCTCACTGGAATGTTTATAATACAAGTCTAATCTAATGTAGTGTCACAAAAGTTAAACATACAATGTCACGTGAGAGATCCAAATTCATAAAATATGAACAGAAAAATTGCAAACATACTGTGTACAATAAAACATAAATAAATATACAACATGGAGAATATTGTAAACAGAAGGGAAAGCAACAGTTGTAAAAAACATTATTTAATGAGAAGCAAATGAATGAACAGCTAATTAACAAAGGATAATTATGAGAATATAAATTGTATAGTCAAATGAATGTGTTTTGCAGGACCACAGATTATTCCCTATGGTTTCTGAAGATCCTGGAAAATCTCCCATTTACTGAAAAGCTTTAAAAAAATGATTTCATGATTCAGAAAGAGCAGGTCATGTTAAACAACGTTCCAATTTATTTCTACTATTAAAATTATATTGTTTTCTTGCTCTCCTTTGTTGAAAAACAGGGAGGAAAGCTTAGGAGCGTGCACGTGTCAGCAGTACTATATGACAGCAGTTGTGCAAGAATGTTATACATTAGCAAAAGCACTAGATGGCAGCACTTTTCATGCCCTGTAGTGCTCCAGACTTGTGCACGCTACCTATCTCTTCAACAAAGGATAACAGGAAAACAAAGCAAGTTTGTCAATAAAATTAATTTGGGGAAAAAAATAGTTATCCCACCAAAAGGTTGTTTGACATTCCTGGTATTATCTTTTAAAAGTACTGTTCTTTCCTTAACCCTTTGAGTGCCAAGCACTTTCCCACCTGGGTGCTAAGGTTTTTTAAATGTTTTTTTTATTTAATATTTTTAAAAATATTTTTTTATTTCAGATGCCCAAGACTTACACGGTTGGAAAGGTTAGGCGATTACCTTTCCAACGGTTGGTCTTGGGGGTCTGTAGCTGCATGCCCCCTGCTCCTATACTTAACATTGTTAATGTTAAATAAAGTTGTGCGGTGACGTCATCACGTCATTGCGCGTGACGTCACCACACGTAACGTGAAGCCCCACCGATGCCTGTCACTATGCAGGCCCGATCGCCAGGGTAGGAGCCCGTGGGAGCCCCCAGATCTCCCTCAAAGTGGGAGAGTGCTTGTGACGGCTCTGAGTCGTTATTAGCACCTGACTGAGACAATTTGTGACGGCTCAGAGCCGTCATTAGCACTCAAGGGGTTAAAGGGATACTAAACCCAATTTTTTTTCTTTCATGAATCAGATAGAGCATGCAATTTTAAGCAACTTTCTAATTTACTCCTATTAGCAATTTTTCTTCATTCTCTTGCTATCTTTATTTGAAAAAGCAGAAATGTAAGGTAAGGAGCCGGCCCACTTTTGGTTTAGCACCTGGGTAGTGCTTGCTGATTGGTGGCTTCATTTAGCTACGAATCAGCAAGCTCTACTCAGGTGCTGAACCAAAAATGGGCCGGCTCTTAAAGGGACATTATACACTAAATACATGCTAGATAGAATGATGCATTAAAAGAAAAGATTAGTCCATGAGTAACATGTAGATGTATTTTTTAAAGTTTCATTAGTTGTTTAAAAAGTGGCAAAATAAGTTTTAGTGTCTATAAAACACTGGGAGCTGCCATGTTGTAACTTGTGTTACCTTCTCTGCTGTGGCCAATTAGGGTCAGTTATAAATAGGTCACTAGAGTGTGCAGCCAATGGTTGTGCTGGATTTAACAGTGCTCTGCCCTTCCATTTCTAACAGGAACTGAAAAGCTCACAATTTCAGAATGGTATTATAGGCAAAGCGGACAAAATAAATAATGAAAGTATATTGCAGAGTTGTTTTATATATACAATTTATCATTTTATATTACCATCTCAAAGTGTTTAATGACCCTTTAAGTTTAGATTCTTGATTTTTCAAATAAAGATAGCCAGAGCACAAAGAAAAATTGATAATAGAAGTAAATTAGAAAGTTGCTTAAAATTGCATGCTCTATCTGATTCATGAAAGAGAAAATTTGGGTTTAGTGTCCCTTTAAAGGGATAGTAAAGTGCAAATTAAATTTTCTTGATTCAGATAGGGCTTGTAATTTTAAACAACTTTCTAATTTACTCCTATTATCAAATTTGTTTTGTCCTCTTGTTATTCTAAGTTGAAAGCTAAACCTAGGTAGGCTCATATGCTAATTTCTAAGCCCTTGAAGGCCGCCTCTGCATTTGACAGTTTTTCACAGCTAGAGGGTGTTAGTTCATGTGTTTCATATAGATAAACTGTGCTCATGCACGTGAAGTTATTTAAGAGTCAGCACTAATTGCTTGAAATGCCAGTCTATCAATTTACCTTAGATAAGGAGCTGAAGTTTAGATACACGGTAATCACAGAGATAAAAAGTACATGAATATAACAGTGTTGGTTATGCAAAACTGGGGAATGGTAAATAAAGGGATTATCTATCTTTTTAAACAATAACATTTTTGGTGTTTACTATCCCTTAGATTTAACTTAATTGAGCGCTAACACCACTCGAGTAAAATCAATATTGCTCTTATTTTTGCTCTCATATTAGGAGTAACATGGTAGCACTCAAGCGAAAGCTTTGGGCGCACTAACATCTGGAGGTCGGATAGTACGGCCTAATAAACTTCTATGAGACGCGCTTCAAAACTCACCCCAAAGATGTACTAACCGAAGGTGCGTAAAAAAAAAGAAGAAATTGTTTTGTTCTTAACATAGTCTGATCGGAGATATCCAAATCTATCCAGAATTGACAATCCACAAACATATATATAACATAACTTAGCAACTAAATGTATATAGATAGATAGATAGATAGATAGATAGATAGATAGATACTACTAGTTTTAAAATATCCTCCTCTGAAAATACACCTGACCAGGTGAAGATCGACACGAGTATTGCGTATGCAAGGCATCCTGCTTCCCCCATGCATGTCCAATGCTTGCGGAGGCCTTAACAAAGAGGGCCTGCCGCACGCGCACTGTGCCATCTTAGTTAAGTCCGCCAGCACATTGGTGAGTGGGGGGAGCAGGGGGTGCTTCAGATTTTGGTGCCTACAGGCATCTGGAATGAAAATCCGACCCTGCTGCTATGACTTTCAGAAAATAGGCACCTATCAATGAGCTTGAGGGAAAGTAAAAATGAGAGTCACTTATCATTCGATCCTTTCTTTGTCAACCAACACACAGCATAATTATTTCACTGTTAAATGCTATGCAAATGTTTTAAGATAAATGGTTCGATATTTGCTAAAGTTGTAGTATATAATCTTATACAAAAAGTGGCCTATTTATGTATCTAATTTATATTATTATTCTGCCCTATATGAATCATCTCTTAATACTTAACTCCATGTGCTCTTTCTGCAGATGTGTAGTGTATAGACATAGATTATATAATATTCAAGGTATTATTTTATGCTTATATATAAGATGTGGTATATTTATTGTATTCAGTTTATGTGATTCTGAAACGTTGATATTTACTAACAAATAGTTATCTCTTTAGTTCAACAAAATTCAATACGTCATCAGATGTTCAGCTAGTAAAAGCTTTGTATGTATGTGATCAACATTACTGAGATAGCTGTTATTGTAAAGTCATGTAAACAATATGGGGCGCGATCCGATATAGATCGCAGTTTGCGGCGCAAGCGAGGGAACCGGCGTCGCCCGCAGTTTCAGCTCGCAACTCGAGCTATCCCATATAAGTCGCCGTCAGATGCTAACGTGCCGTAAGTCTGACAAACCAGCGATGTCCAGAAATCTGCGCAAGTACAAATTTCTGGCGTCGCCAGTGACTTGCGGCACGTTAGAAACTGCCGGCGCCTATAAAACCTGACTAAAGTCTAAAACACCCGCACTGTCTAACACGCCTCCCTAACATAGCCCGACACGTCTAACACGCCTCCCTAACATAGCCCGACACGTCTAACCCTCTATCCGCTATCCCCCCTCACTATCCTAACAATAAAAAAGCTATTAACCCCTAAACCGCCGCTCCCGTACCCCGCCGCCAGCTATATTATATCTATAACCCCCTAAAGTGAGCCCCTAACACCGCCGCCATCTATATTAAAATTATTAACCCCTAATGTAAGCCCCTTACACCGCCGCCATCTCTATTAAAATGATTAACCCCTAATTTAATCTACCTACCCCGCCGCCAGCTATATTATCTATATTAACCCTAAGTATATTATAGTTAATATAGGTATTACATTATATATATTAACTATATTAACCCTAATTATATTAGGGTTAATATAGTTAATATAGTTACTATAGTATTTATATTAACTATATTAACTCTATCTAACCCTAACACCCCTAACTAAATTTATATTAAATTAATCTAATTCATTTATAAACTAAAATATTCCTATTTAAATCTAAATACTTACCTATAAAATAAACCCTAAGATAGCTACAATATAATTAATAATTACATTGTAGCTATGTTAGGGTTAATATTTATTTTACAGGTAAATTGTTAATTATTTTAACTAGGTATAATAGATATTAAATAGTTATTAACTATTTAATATCTACCTAGTTAAAATAATTACCCAATTACCTGTAAAATAAATCCTAACCTAAGTTACAAATACACCTACACTATCAATAAATTTAATAAACTACAAACATCTATCTAAAAATACAATTAAATTAACTAAACTAAATTAAAAAAAAACAAAACACTAAATTGCAAAAAATAAAAAAAAGATTACAAGATTTTTAAGCTAATTACACCTATTCTAAGCCCCCTAATAAAATAATAAACCCCCAAAATAAAAAATATTCCCTGCCCTATTCTAAATTAAACAAATTTCAAAGCTCTTTACCTTACCAGCCCTTAAAAGGGCCTTTTGTGGGGCATGCCCCAAAGAATTCAGCTCTTTTGCATACAAATACAATCCCCCCCCCCATTACAACCCACCACCCACATACCCCTATTCTAAAACCACCCAAACCCCCCTTAAAAAAGCCTAACACTACCCCCCTGAAGATCTCCCTACCTTGTCTTCACCACACCGGGCCGAACTCCTGATCCGATCTGGGCGATGTCTTCCTCCAAGCGGCAAAGAAGAATTCTTCCTCCGGCGATGTCTTCCTCCAAGCGGCAGCAAAGTCTTCATTCTTCCGGCGGCATCTTCAATCTTCTTTCTTCGCTCCGCCGGGGGGGGGGGGGGGATCGCGGTTGACAGTTAGATAGACATTGCACATGCGTTAGGTGTTAGGTTTATTTTAGAAGATCGCGGTTGACAGGGAGATAGACATTGCGCATGCGTTAGGTGTTAGGTTTATTTTAGCAGCCAGTTTAGGAAGTTACGGGGCTCCAATAGTCAGTGTAAGGCTTCTTACGGCTGCTTTTTGTGGCGAGGTGAAAATGGAGTAAGTTTTCTCCATTTTCGCCACGTAAGTCCTTACGCTGCATATTGGATACCAAACTGCGCGGGTTTGGTATACCTGCCTATAGCCCAAAAAACTACGGGCGACGGCAGAAATATACGGGCGTAACTTCTAGGTTACGCCGTATATGTGATACCAAACCCGCGCAAATATTGGCGTCGCCGGCTTTTGCGGGCGACGATTTTTATCGGATCGACCCCATGGTATGGTACGGTTAATAAAAATGCTGCACAAATGTGACTGATAAATTACATGGGTCATTTATAGTCTATACAGGATCTCTTGTCACATTTTAATCTGTATATTATTAAGTGTTGGATTTGTAGCTACCCTTAAAATATTCAGTGACGCTTCTGAATTCAATAAATTATCACAGCATAGATTTGTAGCACATACATAATACATTTACACAACAGTATTTCCTGATACATGTATAGCCTATAGATAAATAGATAGGATTACTTGTGTAAATTTTTTTATAATTGTTTTAATATTTTTTAATTTTGAATATTTAAAGTGAATGTAAATTTTGATGCTAAAGTGCCCGGTTTTTAAAAATTTGATTAAAAACAGGGGCACTTTAATTCATCAAAATTTACATTTCACTCCTGTTGTGAAAAAAAAACTTACCTTTTAAACTTGACAGCAGCTCCAGCTTCCTCCGGTCGTCGCAAGCCATTTGTGATGTCAGAAATGATGGATCGGTCATCCTTCAATCACGGCTTCCTCCCCGGGGGAATCAGTGTCTTATTCAACGACGTGATTAGAGGAAGCCTGATACCTCATTTTAGACCCAGGAAGAGGCTTTGCGATGGGTGGAGGAAGCTGGAGCTGTTGTCAAGATTAAAAGGTAAGTTTTTTTTCACAACAGGAGTGAAATGTAAATTTTGATGAATTAAAGTGCCCCTGTTTTTAATCGAATTTTTAAAAATCGGGCACTTTAGCATCAAAATTTACATTCACTTTAATATTTAACGAGCATTGAGGCTAGCAATTCATCATGTGCACTAACCCAACACCTAAATCGCAAACCCTAATGCGCGTTACGCATATTTTATATTGCTATATTCAACACACAGAAATAAATACTTTATATTATTAAATATATATATATATATATATATATATATATATATATATATATGTGTGTGTGTGTGATAATCTATAGGAATAAATATACAGGTTTATGTTTATACAGATATATATAGAAATATGAATTTACAATCAAAATTACATTATCCTGTACGTAAAGAACATTGGAATGTTACATTTAAATAACTCCTGTTGGGTTAGCACATGAGCAAAAGGTGTTTTTTTTTCTTCTGTGCTTTCCCTTAACTTGTATGCAGAGAATACGTTAACGCATTCTCGATATTTGGTTAGCATGTGTCAGGTTTCACTGGCACGCAAACTGTTTACTTTCAACAAATCTGACAAAGCACAAAAATCTTACTTCTAGCATAAACGCTAAACAGCACACCACTTGTAATCTGACCCGAAGTGTTCAAAATCACCAAATATGTGGAAGCAGTGGCAGATTTCAGGAAGCTATCAAAGCAGCTGGCAGAATGTAAGATGGTACTTACATTCACAACTATCCTGTCCATAGCGTCTTGCTGGGTATCATTCATCACTTCTGATCAATTATACCACAACTGAGTAGTCATACTCTGCCAAGATACCAGGCACCTAGCACTTGTCACCACATGCCATATTGCATCACACCTGAAGAAGAGAAGAAACTTTTGAGATGTATTTTTTTATATTTTTTAATCCAATACAAAGGTATTACTAGTTCAATACTCATGTTATTTTAGCATATGAAATTCATTAGGATAGATGTTTTGCTAATGGATCAGAATGGCTCTGAATTTAAAAAGAACATTGTTGCAAACACCTCTACCGTAATAGTGAATGTTCCAGAGCCAGATTACGTATCCTCTAATGGAAATCAGCAAAGGATGTCAATAGAAATAAGTAAATTGATTATAAAGTAAATTGGAACTTTTTTTCACAATCCATTTGAATTATGAGACTAGACTAAAATAGGAGAACCAATAGCCATTAGCAACATGAAAATGGAATGTACCAAAATCTGCTGCTTTTTTACTTTTTGAAAAATGCAGAGAGAACAGTTCACTGCGGGTTATGGACAAATATTAAAAATCCCAAGTTCAACAACCTGAAACACATTTTACAGGTTATATTTTTTTCAGTTTTGTTTTAACCCCCCCTGTTAAATTTATACACAGATTACCAGTCTGTAGAGTAAGTTGCATAAGCAAAACAATGTTTTTTAAAAAGGCTGTACCAAAAATATTTTTACATTTTGATGATGCACAAATTAAAAATATAATATGCATGAAAATATGTGACAGACTATGCAGAAAAGCTCACGGAATGTTATACTTTCTAAAGAGAAATATATAACACAGAGTTGTCCTATCAGTTTACTTGACAGGTCACAAATTTTAACAATATATATTAGTCTGCCTGTCTGTCTGCCTGTCTATCAAATTAAAGTACACTGTCAGAAAAAATTGCAAAAATTGTACCTTTAGAGGTACAACAGCTTTTTACTGGGGCAGTACCCTCAAAGGTACACCCGATGTACCCTTTAACATGGGTACATATTGGTACCCTTGCAGATTGTACCTTTTAAAGGCAAATATGTACCTTTGGTGAGTAGATTGGACTTCAATGCTATGGTACCATAATGTACCCGTAAAAATGGTGCAAATTTGGCCTTGTAAGGGTACTGCCCCAGTGACAAGCCCATTGTACCTCATGATGGCAAATTTGTACTCAACATAGTATATTAATCATGCTGTTCCTTCAAATTTATTATATAACAATCAAATATGTGTTCACCAAATGAGTACTTGTTCAGACAGTATTACAATCGCCAAACTTTAGTTGGGATAGTGTAGCCAAATAACATGTATTAACACTACTACAGGAATTCCTGTAAGAACCAGGCTACACAACCAGTTCCATTAGGAACTACACAAACATAGTTTTATTTCACTATGTACTAAACTCTAACAACACTCCATTTAACTTAGGGTGACACACCATGTAAATTGTAAATATATTGAAAACATATGGAAAGCAACATAATAATAAAATATAACTCTAACGAAAGGAAGAGAGATTCAGGGGAGGGATAAACGATAAAACTCACAACCATACATTGAATTGTCACTCTATGCAAAATATATCCAAATTAGTCTATTTCCCCAATACACATTTTGGTGATGAACCTTCTACCAATAGATGGAGCTATGTTACAAATGTGAAGGAACTTTCAACCAATAGATGGCACTATGGCGTGTTACACAATGTCCATGTATGTGACTGGGGAATAGTTACAATTTTATTTTATTTTTTTAAAAACAGGTTCTTAAACAACTCTTTATTTTATCAAATTTAAAACAAATTTTTTTCTTTGTAATTTAAGTTTATATATTTGCTTTATGTGTAAGAGTTCATGAATACAATTAATTTAGATAAAACAATGATTAAAAAAAACTTGTAGGAGACAGGACAAAATTGACAAACACATACAGGAGGAATTGAGAGCCCTATTCCCGGGGGAACTTACAATCTAGAAGGGTAGGAGGTTGAGAAACAGGAGGTGAGGACTGCAAGATTGAGAAAGATGTTAATGGAGAGTTAGATGAGGGAAATGTTGTTAGGTAAGTGAAATTAATTTATTATTGAGTTGGGTGGTAGGCTTCTCTGAACAGAAAAAGTCTTCAGGGAGCATTTAAAGGAAGAAAGATTAGGGCAAAGCCTGACAATACGAGGGAGAGTGTTCCAGAGGGTAGGTGCTGCATGACAGAAGTCCTGCAGTCTAGCATGAGAAGAGGTGATAGTCGTGGATGCAAGGAGCAGGTCATTGTTGGATCTTAGTGGGCGGGCTGGAGTATAGGTAGAGGGGAGCGGCGTTGGTGAGAGCTTTGTATGTAAGGGTAAGAATTTAATTCTGCTGTGAATGGGGAGCCAATGAAGGGACTCGCAGAGAGGTGCAGCAGATACAGAGCGATGGGAAATGTGGATCAGCCTGGCAGAGGCATTTAGAATGGATTGAAGGGGGGAGAGGCGGGAAAGAGGAAGGCCAGTAAGTAGGTTATTGCAGTAGTCAAGTCGGGAAATAACAAGGGAGTGGATTATTAACTTTGTGGTGTTAGCGCTCAGAAAAGGTTGAATCTTGGAAATATTGCGTAGATGGTTGCGGCAGGATGTAGAAAGCAATTGGATATGGGGGACGAAGGATAGATTTGAGTCTAGTGTAACTCCGAGGAAACGGACTTGGGGAGATGGGGAAATAGTGATGCCGTTACAGGGATAGCAAAGTCAGAAGTCGGCATAGAGCTTGAGGGGGGATAAGAAGGAGCTCAGTCTTGGTGTAGAGCTTGAGGGGGGGATTAGAAGGAGCTCAGTCTTGGCGTAGAGCTTGAGGGGGGATAAGAAGGAGATCAGTCTTGGACATGTTAATCTTTAGGTGGTGAGAGGCCATCCAGGAAGAAATACCAGATAAGCAGTCGCTGACATGAGAAATGACAGAGGGAGAGAGAGCAGGGGTGGAGAGGTAGATCTGCGTGTCATCAGCATAGAGGTGATATTTGAAGCCATAACTGTTGATATGTTTACTTTTTTTACCAGCTGCAGAGTATAAAATGTATAAGATTTGCTTTATTAAGGCTTATTTGTGTATGTGAATTAGCTGATTTTGTGTTTTGCAGCCACAACCTAATAAAATGGGTTGAGCTTGTAGGTATAATCAGATCTCATTACTTTATCCCATTGGGTACATATACCTGCTTCTTTATCTTATAGCTGTCCATAAACCAATCACCAATACTTGGAGAAAACAATAGAAAATTAACATTGTATTACCTTATCTCTTCTATATCCCACTGGGAGTGTAATTTCTTCTACTGGCTGTGTTAACACAGCTTGGCCTCGAGACCAAAAACTCAGGATAGGTGGGGATACCACAGGCTAAATAAACTATTTCATATGTCAATATAAGGGTAATGGAAATACTTGTAAACAATTTAATACACTCCAGCAGGTAAAGTGGATCATTGGAAACAAATTAAAGGGGAAAACATTTTTGAGTAAACTGTCCCTTTAAGTGCTTGTGTGCTATTTAGAACCAACAACACAGTGTCAGTGAAGATATGGGTTGTTAAAGGACCAGTAAACACAGTAGATTTGCACAATCAACAAATGCATGATAAAAAGACAATGCAATAGCACTTAGTCAGAACTTCACATTAGTTGACTTTTTTCTGACACATTTTAAAGTTATGTCTATTTCCACTCCCCCTGTACCATGTGACAGTCATCAGCCAATCACAAATACATATATGTATATTCTGTGAATTCTTGCACATGCTCAATATGAGCTGGTGACTCAAAAAGTGTAAATATAAAAAGATTGTGCCCATTTTGTTAATGGAAGTTGTTTAAAGGGACATCAAACCCATATTTTTTTCTTTCATGATTTAGAAAGAGAATGCAATTTTAAACATCTTTCTAATTTACTTCTTTTATCTAATTTGTTTTATTCTCTTGATATTCTTTGCTGAAAAGCATATCTAGATATGCTCAGTAGCTGCTGATTGGTTGCTGCACATAGAAGCCTCATGTGATTGGCTCACCCATGTGCATTGCTTTTTCTTCAAATAAGGATATCTAAAAAATTAAGCAAAATAAATAATAGAAGTAAATTGTAATGTTGTTTAAATTTGTATGTTCTATCTGAATCATGAAAGAAACATTTTGGGTTTAGTGGCCCTTTAAAATTGTGTGATTTGTCTAAATCATGAAAGTTTAATTTTGACTGGAGTGTCCCTTTAAGTATTTTTTGTCGCCTTGCCCATTTCTTGCATATTACCAACAACCATTAAACATTAATTATTTTGCTGTACAACATGTATGTTGAATTCATTTTTGGTGACTGCCAGTTATATGTTCATTGAATAATTGAGGTTCACAAATTATATGAACTTGCAGGGTTTGACAGCCTTGAAACAACCATCCCCCTCAACCTTTTAGTCACACAAGTGATTGTACCTTTTTTGGGGGATTAAATGGTACAGACATGGACCCTTTGACAGTTGGAAACACATTTGTACCTTATTTACCGCTAAATGGTACATATTAGTTGCTTAAAGTGAAAGCCATCCTAGCGTTTTACAAACGCTAGGACTGACTATTGAAACAAATTAAGGGGACTTTCATTCATGAAGTATAAGATACTTCATGTAGAAAGCTCCTTTATTTGTTTCAATCGATCACCGTTCTTAGCTCCTACAGCAGAGCACGGCTAAAAAAATTTTTTGCTAAGAGGGGACATTTTCACCTCTTACCCAATAGCTGCGGAATCTGTTGGCGCTCTACAAATAACCAATAATAATAGCTGTGCGGTAAATCCGTCTCCCATGGGCGCCAAGCCAGATTTAACACACAGCTATTAGCTAAGAGGTGAAAACGTCACCTCTTAGCAAAAAATTTTTTTAGCCATGGGCTGCCGTAGCAGCTAAGAACGGCGATCGATTTAAACAAATAAAGGAGCTTTCTACATGAAGTATCTTATACTTCATGAATGAAAGTCCCCTTAATTTGTTTCAATAGTCAGTCCTAGCATTTGTAAAATGCTAGGATTTACTTTCACTTTAAGGTGTAATTATGATCCATTGAGAGTACAACCACAGCAGTTGTACCCTAAGTGTTCACAAATGTACCCCAACCGTACCCCAACCGTACCCTTTTTTCTTGCACATGCTCAATATGAGCTGGTGACTCAAAAAGTGTAAATATAAAAAGATTGTGCCCATTTTGTTAATGGAAGTTGTTTAAAGGGACATCAAACCCATATTTTTTTCTTTCATGATTTAGAAAGAGAATGCAATTTTAAACATCTTTCTAATTTACTTCTTTTATCTAATTTGTTTTATTCTCTTGATATTCTTTGCTGAAAAGCATATCTAGATATGCTCAGTAGCTGCTGATTGGTTGCTGCACATAGAAGCCTCATGTGATTGGCTCACCCATGTGCATTGCTTTTTCTTCAAATAAGGATATCTAAAAAATTAAGCAAAATAAATAATAGAAGTAAATTGTAATGTTGTTTAAATTTGTATGTTCTATCTGAATCATGAAAGAAACATTTTGGGTTTAGTGGCCCTTTAAAATTGTGTGATTTGTCTAAATCATGAAAGTTTAATTTTGACTGGAGTGTCCCTTTAAGTATTTTTTGTCGCCTTGCCCATTTCTTGCATATTACCAACAACCATTAAACATTAATTATTTTGCTGTACAACATGTATGTTGAATTCATTTTTGGTGACTGCCAGTTATATGTTCATTGAATAATTGAGGTTCACAAATTATATGAACTTGCAGGGTTTGACAGCCTTGAAACAACCATCCCCCTCAACCTTTTAGTCACACAAGTGATTGTACCTTTTTTGGGGGATTAAATGGTACAGACATGGACCCTTTGACAGTTGGAAACACATTTGTACCTTATTTACCGCTAAATGGTACATATTAGTTGCTTAAAGTGAAAGCCATCCTAGCGTTTTACAAACGCTAGGACTGACTATTGAAACAAATTAAGGGGACTTTCATTCATGAAGCATAAGATACTTCATGTAGAAAGCTCCTTTATTTGTTTCAATCGATCACCGTTCTTAGCTCCTACAGCAGAGCACGGCTAAAAAATTTTTTTGCTAAGAGGGGACATTTTCACCTCTTACCCAATAGCTGCGGAATCTGTTTGCGCTCTACAAATAACCAATAATAATAGCTGTGCGGTAAATCCGTCTCCCATGGGCGCCAAGCCAGATTTAACACACAGCTATTAGCTAAGAGGTGAAAACGTCACCTCTTAGCAAAAAAATTTTTTAGCCATGGGCTGCCGTAGCAGCTAAGAACGGCGATCGATTTAAACAAATAAAGGAGCTTTCTACATGAAGTATCTTATACTTCATGAATGAAAGTCCCCTTAATTTGTTTCAATAGTCAGTCCTAGCATTTGTAAAATGCTAGGATTTACTTTCACTTTAAGGTGTAATTATGATCCATTGAGAGTACAACCACAGCAGTTGTACCCTAAGTGTTCACAAATGTACCCCAACCGTACCCTTTTTTCTGACAATGTAAGTGCTATTGCATTGCCTTTTTATTATGCAATTCTACTGTATTCAAAGACACTCTATGCTATAAATTGAGTTTCCTCTTCATGTGTAGATACTTGTTATACCTACTGCACAATATTATTGAATGTATGGGGAAAGTGTTCCTTCATGTTTATTTTTTAATTTGAAATATTCATAAAAATGGGCTGAGTCTGCTAGTAAAGGAGACCTGCTAATGTTATCTATGTCTAAACATAGTAAGATATTGAAATGCTAATTATGGCTGGGCACAGCCAGCTATTTCAGGTTAAAAAATCTCTGTCTCTCTCCTTCAGTGTTCCCTCCAAGGCCATATATTGTGAGAGTCTCGGCAGGAAAACAGTTAGTTAGGGAACCGCACCCTGAAGTTAGCAAACACTACACAATGCAGCCTGCAAGGTATGGCTCCCTTAGTAACTCTTTCACTCTTTCACTGCTGGGCCGCTCACAAAATGTGACCTTAGAGGGAACACTGTTCTTCTTCCCCCCATCAAGAGATTAATTATTGCTATTGTCCCCTGTTTACATACGGCCAGATTACGAGTTTTGCGTTAGAGGCTATGCGGTGCCAACGAGCAGTTTTCTCTCACCGCTCACTTACATACAGCGCTGGTATTACGGGTTTTTACAAACCCAGCGTTAAAAGGTAAGAAGTGAGCGTTGAGCAAAATTTTGCTCCATACCGCACTCCATTACCAGCGCTGCTTAAGTCAGCGGTGAGCTGGTCGTACGTGCTCGTCCACGATTTCCCCATAGGAATCAATGGGGAGAGCCGGCTGAGAAAAAGTCTAACACCTGCAAAAAAAGCAGTGTAAAACTCAGTAACACAGCCCCATTAATTCATATGGGGAAATAAAATGTATGTCTACACCTAACACCCTAACATGAACCCTGAGTTTAAACACCCCTAATCTTACACTTATTAACCCCTAATCTTCCGCCCCCGACATCGCCGACACCTACATTATATTTATTAACCCCTAATCTGCCGCTCCGGACACCGCCGACACCTACATTATACTTATGAACCCCTAATCTGTTGCCCCCAACATCGCCGACACCTACATTATATTTATTAACCCCTAATCTGCCGTCCCCAATGTCACCACAACCTACCTACACTTATTAACCCCTAATCTGCTGCCCCAATGTCGCCGCCACTATAATAAACATATTAACCCCTAAACTGCCGCACTCCCGCCTCGCAAACATTAGTTAAATATTATTAACCCCTAATCTGACGTCCCTAACATCGCCACCACCTACCTACATTTATTAACCCCTAATCTGCCACCCCCAATGTCGCCACCACTATACTAAATGTATTAACCCCTAAACCTAAGTCTAACCCTAACACCCCCTAACTTAAATATAATTAAAATAAATCTAACAAAAATTCCTTTCATTAAAGGGACAGTAAAGTCAAAACTAAACTTTCATGATTCAGATAGGGCATGCAATTTTAAACAACTTTCCTATTTACTTTTATCATCAAATTTGCTTTGTTCCCTTGGTGGTATTTTTGAAAAGCTAAACCTAGCTAGGCTCAAACTGATTTCTAAACAGTTGAAAACCACCTCTTAGCTCAGAGCATTTTGAAAGTTTTTCACAGTTAGACTGTGCTAGTTCACATGTGTCATATAGATAACATTGTGCTCACTCCTGTGAAGTTATTTAGGAGTCTTCACTGATTGACTACACTGCATGTCTGTCAAAGGCACTTAGATAAGGAGGCTGTCTGCAAAGGCTTAGATACAAGGTAATCACAGAGGTAAAAATAATATTAATATAACTGTGTTGGTTATGCAAAAACTGGGAATGGGTAATAAAGGGATTATCTATCTTTTTAAATAAGAACATTTTTGGTGTAGACTGTCCCTTTAACTAAATAATTCCTATTTAAAACTAAATTTTTACCTATAAAATAAACCCTAAGCTAGCTACAATATAACTAATAGTTACATTGTAGCTAGCTTAGGGTTTTTTTTTATTTTACAGCCAAGTTTGTATTTATTTTAACTAGGTAGAATAGTTATTAAATAGTTATTAACTATTTAATAATTACATAGCTAAAATAAATACAAAAGTACCTATAAAATAAAACCTAACCTAAGTTACAATAACACCTAACACTACACTATAATTAAATAAATTAACTAAATTAACAACAATTAAATAAATTAAATTAAATTAGCTAAAGTACAAAAAACAAACAAACTCTAAATTACAGAAAATAATAAACAAATTACAAGATATTTAAACTAATTACACCTAATCTAATAGCCCTATCAAAATAAAAAAGCCCCCCCCAAATAAAAAAAAAACCCTAACCTAAACTAAACTATCAATAGCCCTTAAAAGGGCCTTTTGCGGGGCATTGCCCCAAAGTAGTTAGCTCTTTTACCTGTAAAAAAAAATACAAACAACCCCCCCAACAGTAAAACCCACCAACCACACAACCAACCCCCCAAATAAAATACTATCTAAAAAAACCTAAGCTCCCCATTGCCCTGAAAAGGGCATTTGGATGGGCATTGCCCTTAAAAGGGCAGTTAGCTCTTTTGCGGCCCAAACCCTAATCTAAAAAATAAAACCCACCCAAAACACCCTTAAAAAAATCTAACACTAACCCCCTTAAGATCGACTTACTGTTCTGAAGACCGGACATCCATCCTCAAGGAAGCGGCAGAAGTCTTCATCCAACCGGCCTGAAGTCCTCAACGAAGCCGAGAGAAGTCTTCATTTAAGCCGGGCGAAGTGGTCCTCCAGACGGGCAGAAGTCTTCATCCAGACGGCATCTTCTATCTTCATCCATCCGACACGGAGCGGCTCCATCTTCAAGACATCCGACGTGGAGCATCCTCTTTAAACGAAGTCTTCTCACTGAATGACTGTTCCTTTAAGTGATGTATTCCAATCAGCCAATCGGAATTAAGGTAGAAAAAATCCTATTGGCTGATGCATCACTTCTATCTTTTATATCTTCCATGGCCCATTTTCTATTTAGAAAGGTCATTCGCTCTTCTTTGGCTTGTATATATTTATTCCAAGTTACATTATTAGCACTATTTATAGCAACAAACACTGTGGGGGACTTTAAAAATGCATGGGACAAGCATAAGGCTATCCTACGAACTAGATAAGTTTATACTGTTAGGTAAGGTCGGGCAGACTTGCTGGGCCTATGGCTCTTATCTGCCGTCAATATCTATGTTTCTATGTTATATCATTTCTGTATGTATTTTTCACCTGATTAGCTAATCGTGTTTCTCTTGCAATATATTTTCTTTTCCATTAAACCATATAATTCTTGATCTCACCTCTCAAGACTGCTTTCCCAGCTTCCCAGGTCTCAATTTTGTTAGTGTATGAAACATTCAAATTGAGATATTCACGCCACCTCCCCATTAATCAGTTACAAAAACCAATACTGTTGGTCATATAACCAGGAAAACTAAAAGAATTTGTTTTTGCCCCATCGTTTACTTTTAATTTAATTCTTAAGGAAATAATTGCATGATCTGATAGCGTGAAGTCAGAAATCTTTGAGTCAATATCTTTTTTCAATAAATTTTCCTCCAATAAAAACATATCAATCCTAGAGAAATTCTTATAAGATTTTGATTCACAAGAATATTCTCTTTGATCCGGATGCTGAATTTTCCAGACATTTCTTAATTTTAAATTTTTACAGAATTCTCTAAAAAAAATCGCCTCTTTTTCATATTTGCCGCTTTTTCTTTGATGAAATCTATCAATTTCAGGGTACATCACCAGATGAAAATCTCCTACTAGAATTAGATTTTGATCTAGATGTGGAACTAACTTTTGTTTAAGGTGAACCCAGAATTTCTTATCAAACTCATTTTTACTGTAAACATTACAGATTGTCCATACTCTCTTAGCTATCTCTATACCAATTATCTGATATCGGCCTTCTATATCCAATTCTTTACTGGTTATACTATATGTTAACTGTTTATTGAATAATATTGCAACTCCTCGCCTCCTACTGGTGCTGGGGGTTGCAATTATTTCAGTGATGCAATTCGCTTTATGCTTTGGTATCTCTACTTCCTTTAAGTGCAGCTCTTGTAAGAGAATTATATCTGGATTTAATTTTTTAAGGATCTTTAAAATAGCTTTACGTTTTGATGGGGACGTTACACCTTCAACATTCCATGAGACTAAATTTATATCTTTACACATCTTTCTCCAACATAGGTGTGTCCGGTCCACGGCGTCATCCTTACTTGTGGGATATTCTCTTCCCCAACAGGAAATGGCAAAGAGCCCAGCAAAGCTGGTCACATGATCCCTCCTAGGCTCCGCCTACCCCAGTCATTCTCTTTGCCGTTGTACAGGCAACATCTCCACGGAGATGGCTTAGAGTTTTTTAGTGTTTAACTGTAGTTTTTCATTATTCAATCAAGAGTTTGTTATTTTCAAATAGTGCTGGTACGTACTATTTACTCAGAAACAGAAAAGAGATGAAGAATTCTGTTTGTATGAGGAAAATGATTTTAGCAACCGTAACTAAAATCCATGGCTGTTCCACACAGGACTGTTGAGAGCAATTAACTTCAGTTGGGGGAACAGTTTGCAGTCTCTTGCTGCTTGAGGTATGACACATTCTAACAAGACGATGTAATGCTGGAAGCTGTCATTTTCCCTATGGGATCCGGTAAGCCATGTTTATTACGATTGTAAATAAGGGCTTCACAAGGGCTTATTTAAACTGTAGACTTTTTTTGGGCTAAATCGATTGATATTAACACTTATTTAGCCTTGAGGAATCATTTATTCTGGGTATTTTGATTTAATAATATCGGCAGGCACTGTTTTAGACACCTTATTCTTTAGGGGCTTTCCCAAAGCATAGGCAGAGTCTCATTTTCGCGCCGGTGTTGCGCACTTGTTTTTGAGAGGCATGGCATGCAGTCGCATGTGAGAGGAGCTCTGATACTTATAAAAGACTTCTGAAGGCGTCATTTGGTATCGTATTCCCCTTTGGGTTTGGTTGGGTCTCAGCAAAGCAGATACCAGGGACTGTAAAGGGGTTTAAAGCTTAAAACGGCTCCGGTTCCGTTATTTTAAGGGTTAAAGCTTCCAAAATTGGTGTGCAATATTTTCAAGGCTTTAAGACGCTGTGGTGAAAATTTGGTGAATTTTGAACAATTCCTTCATGTTTTTTCGCAATTGCAGTAATAAAGTGTGTTCAGTTTAAAATTTAAAGTGACAGTAACGGTTTTATTTTAAAACGTTTTTTGTACTTTCTGATCAAGTTTATGCCTGTTTAACATGTCTGAACTACCAGATAGACTGTGTTCTGAATGTGGGGAAGCCAGAATTCCTATTCATTTAAATAAATGTGATTTATGTGATAATGACAATGATGCCCAAGATGATTCCTCAAGTGAGGGGAGTAAGCATGGTACTGCATCATTCCCTCCTTCGTCTACACGAGTCTTGCCCACTCAGGAGGCCCCTAGTACATCTAGCGCGCCAATTCTCCTTACTATGCAACAATTAACGGCTGTAATGGATAATTCTGTCAAAAACATTTTAGCCAAAATGAACCCTTGTCAGCGTAAGCGTGGCTGCTCTGTTTTAGTTACTGAAGAGCATGACGACGCTGATATTAATATCTCTGAAGGGCCCCTAACCCAATCTGAGGGGGCCAGGGAGGTTTTGTCTGAGGGAGAAATTACTGATTTAGGGAACATTTCTCAGCAGGCTGAATCTGATGTGATTACATTTAAATTTAAATTGGAACATCTCCGCATTTTGCTTAAGGAGGTATTATC
Organism: Bombina bombina; assembly: GCF_027579735.1. Taxonomy (NCBI): domain Eukaryota; kingdom Metazoa; phylum Chordata; class Amphibia; order Anura; family Bombinatoridae; genus Bombina; species Bombina bombina. The sequence goes on from NC_069499.1 coordinate 77,138,871, forward strand.
CACTCTGGATGATTGTGAAAATTTAGTCATCCCAGAGAAACTATGTAAAATGGACAAGTTCCTAGAGGTGCCGGGGCTCCCAGAAGCTTTTCCTATACCCAAGCGGGTGGCGGACATTGTTAATAAAGAATGGGAAAGGCCCGGTATTCCTTTCGTCCCTCCCCCCATATTTAAAAAATTGTTTCCTATGGTCGACCCCAGAAAGGACTTATGGCAGTCAGTCCCCAAGGTCGAGGGAGCGGTTTCTACTTTAAACAAACGCACCACTATTCCCATAGAGGATAGTTGTGCTTTCAAAGATCCTATGGATAAAAAATTAGAAGGTTTGCTTAAAAAGATGTTTGTTCAGCAGGGTTACCTTCTACAACCCATTTCATGCATTGTCCCTGTCACTACAGCCGCATATTTCTGGTTTGATGAACTGCTTAAGGTGCTCGATAGTGACTCTCCTCCTTATGAGGAGATTATGGACAGAATCAATGCTCTCAAATTGGCTAATTCTTTCACTCTAGACGCCTCTTTGCAATTGGCTAAGTTAGCGGCTAAGAACTCTGGGTTTGCTATTGTGGCGCGCAGAGCGCTTTGGTTGAAATCTTGGTCGGCTGATGCGTCTTCCAAGAACAAGCTACTAAACATTCCTTTCAAGGGGAAAACGCTGTTTGGTCCTGACTTGAAAGAGATTATCTCGGATATCACTGGGGGTAAGGGCCACGCCCTTCCTCAGGATCGGCCCTTCAAGGCAAAAAATAGACCTAATTTTCGTCCCTTTCGTAAAAACGGACCAGCCCAAGGTGTTACGTCCTCTAAGCAAGAGGGTAATACTTCTCAGGCCAAGCCAGCTTGGAGACCAAAGCAAGGCTGGAACAAGGGAAAGCAGGCCAAGAAACCTGCCACTGTTACCAAGACAGCATGAAATATTGGCCCCCGATCCGGGACCGGATCTGGTGGGGGGCAGACTCTCTCTCTTCGCTCAGGCTTGGGCAAGAGATGTTCTGGATCCCTGGGCGCTAGAAATAGTCTCCCAGGGTTATCTTCTGGAATTCAAGGGACTTCCCCCAAGGGGGAGGTTCCACAAGTCGCAGTTGTCTTCAGACCACATAAAAAGACAGGCGTTCTTACATTGTGTAGAAGACCTGTTAAAAATGGGAGTGATTCATCCTGTTCCATTAAGAGAACAAGGGATGGGGTTCTACTCCAATCTGTTTATAGTTCCCAAAAAAGAGGGAACGTTCAGACCAATCCTAGATCTCAAGATCTTAAACAAATTTCTCAAGGTCCCATCGTTCAAGATGGAAACCATTCGAACTATCCTTCCTTCCATCCAGGAAGGTCAATTTATGACCACGGTGGATTTAAAGGATGCGTATCTACATATTCCTATCCACAAGGAACATCATCGGTTCCTAAGGTTTGCATTCCTGGACAAACATTACCAGTTCGTGGCGCTTCCTTTCGGATTAGCCACTGCTCCAAGGATTTTCACAAAGGTACTAGGGTCCCTTCTAGCGGTGCTAAGACCAAGGGGCATTGCAGTAGTACCTTACCTGGACGACATTCTGATTCAAGCGTCGTCCCTTCCTCAAGCAAAGGCTCACACGGACATTGTCCTGGCCTTTCTCAGATCTCACGGCTGGAAAGTGAACGTGGAAAAGAGTTCTCTATTCCCGTCAACAAGGGTTCCCTTCTTGGGAACAATTATAGACTCCTTAGAAATGAGGATCTTTCTAACAGAGGCCAGAAGAACAAAGCTTCTGGACTCTTGTCGGATACTTCATTCCGTTCCTCTTCCTTCCATAGCTCAGTGCATGGAAGTGATCGGGTTGATGGTGGCGGCGATGGACATAGTTCCTTTTGCGCGCATTCATCTAAGACCATTACAACTGTGCATGCTCAGTCAGTGGAATGGGGACTATACAGACTTGTCTCCGAAGATACAAGTAAATCAGAGGACCAGAGACTCACTCCGTTGGTGGCTGTCCCTGGACAATCTGTCTCAAGGGATGATGTTCCACAGACCAGAGTGGGTCATTGTCACGACCGACGCCAGTCTGATAGGCTGGGGCGCGGTCTGGGGATCCCTGAAAGCTCAGGGTCTTTGGTCTCGGGAAGAATCTCTTCTACCGATAAATATTCTGGAACTGAGAGCGATATTCAATGCGCTCCAGGCCTGGCCCCAGCTTGCGAGGACCAGGTTCATACGGTTTCAATCAGACAACATGACGACTGTTGCGTACATCAACCATCAGGGGGGAACAAGGAGTTCCCTAGCGATGGAAGAAGTAACCAAAATTATTCTTTGGGCGGAGTCTCACTCCTGCCACCTGTCTGCTATCCACATCCCAGGAGTGGAAAATTGGGAAGCGGATTTTCTGAGTCGTCAGACATTACATCCGGGGGAGTGGGAACTCCATCCGGAAATCTTTGCCCAAGTCACTCACCTGTGGGGCATTCCAGACATGGATCTGATGGCCTCTCGTCAGAACTTCAAAGTTCCTTGCTACGGGGCCAGATCCAGGGATCCCAAGGCGACTCTAGTGGATGCACTAGTAGCACCTTGGACCTTCAAACTAGCTTATGTGTTCCCGCCATTTCCTCTCATCCCCAGGCTGATAGCCAGGATCAAGTAGGAGAGGGCGTCGGTGATCTTGATAGCTCCTGCGTGGCCACGCAGGACTTGGTATGCAGATCTGGTGAATATGTCATCGGCTCCACCTTGGAAGCTACCTTTGAGACGAGACCTTCTTGTTCAGGGTCCGTTCGAACATCCGAATCTGGTTTCACTCCAGCTGACTGCTTGGAGATTGAACGCTTGATTTTATCGAAGCGAGGATTCTCAGATTCTGTGATCGATACTCTTGTTCAGGCCAGAAAGCCTGTGACTAGAAAGATTTACCACAAAATTTGGAAAAAATATATCTGTTGGTGTGAATCTAAAGGATTCCCTTGGGACAAGGTTAAGATTCCTAGGATTCTATCCTTCCTTCAAGAAGGATTGGAAAAAGGATTATCTGCAAGTTCCCTGAAGGGACAGATTTCTGCCTTGTCGGTATTACTTCACAAAAAGCTGGCAGCTGTGCCAGATGTTCAAGCCTTTGTTCAGGCTCTGGTTAGAATCAAGCCTGTTTACAAACCTTTGACTCCTCCTTGGAGTCTCAATTTAGTTCTTTCAGTTCTTCAGGGGGTTCCGTTTGAACCCTTACATTCCGTTGATATTAAGTTATTATCTTGGAAAGTTTTGTTTTTAGTTGCGATTTCTTCTGCTAGAAGAGTCTCAGAATTATCTGCTCTGCAGTGTTCTCCTCCTTATCTGGTGTTCCATGCAGATAAGGTGGTTTTACGTACTAAACCTGGTTTTCTTCCAAAAGTTGTTTCTAACAAAAACATTAACCAGGAGATTATCGTACCTTCTCTGTGTCCAAAACCAGTTTCAAAGAAGGAACGTTTGTTGCACAATTTGGATGTTGTTCGCGCTCTAAAATTCTATTTAGATGCTACAAAGGATTTTAGACAAACATCTTCCTTGTTTGTTGTTTATTCAGGTAAAAGGAGAGGTCAAAAAGCAACTTCTACCTCTCTCTCTTTTTGGATTAAAAGCATCATCAGATTGGCTTACGAGACTGCCGGACGGCAGCCTCCCGAAAGAATCACAGCTCATTCCACTAGGGCTGTGGCTTCCACATGGGCCTTCAAAAACGAGGCTTCTGTTGATCAGATATGTAGGGCAGCGACTTGGTCTTCACTGCACACTTTTACCAAATTTTACAAGTTTGATACTTTTGCTTCTTCTGAGGCTATTTTTGGGAGAAAGGTTTTGCAAGCCGTGGTGCCTTCCATTTAGGTGACCTGATTTGCTCCCTCCCTTCATCCGTGTCCTAAAGCTTTGGTATTGGTTCCCACAAGTAAGGATGACGCCGTGGACCGGACACACCTATGTTGGAGAAAACAGAATTTATGTTTACCTGATAAATTTCTTTCTCCAACGGTGTGTCCGGTCCACGGCCCGCCCTGGTTTTTTTAATCAGGTCTGATATTTTATTTTCTTTAACTACAGTCACCACGGTACCATATGGTTTCTCCTATGCAAATATTCCTCCTTAACGTCGGTCGAATGACTGGGGTAGGCGGAGCCTAGGAGGGATCATGTGACCAGCTTTGCTGGGCTCTTTGCCATTTCCTGTTGGGGAAGAGAATATCCCACAAGTAAGGATGACGCCGTGGACCGGACACACCGTTGGAGAAAGAAATTTATCAGGTAAACATAAATTCTGTTTTCCCGCTTATATAAATTGTCCCGTTTCAAATATACGTGCAAAAAATAGTGGGCTGCCCCCGAGGGAAGGGGAAGGAAAATAAAAACACACAGAAAATGCTGTTTGACATACATAATAAAAAAACAATCCAGTAGCCATCAACTTTCATAGCTAATTGATGCAACAGCCCCTATAAACATAAATTATAGCCTAACATCTAGTAATCGCTCTAAAATAACACCTTAAGTTTGTATGGTAATATTCTTTTCACTGCACTATGCCCTGGCATCATCAAGCGAGTTAAGTCGTACTTGCGCTCCCTTCTCATTTATAACAATTTTTGCCGGATATCTCAAATTGGCCTGTAGGCCTGCTTTAATAAGACCAGAGCAATATGGGGCAATTTCCTTTCTACTTGCAGTTGTGTCAGCAGAGAAGTCCTGGAAAAGTAATATCTGTCTGCCCTCAATAATCAGTGGGTTAGCCTTTCTGTAATGTCGCATAATCCGAACTTTATCCTGAAAATTCAGATATCGTATCATTATCATTCTTGGGACGCTTTTAATTATCATGATCAGTCCTAATTTAACCAGTCCTATGAGCTCTTTCTACAGCAATACCTTTCTCATGTACCTCTAGACCCACTAATTGTCGTAGTGCAATGGAGGCAAATTGTACCAAATCAGTATATTCTATAACCTCTGGCAATCCTACCACCCTCACATTATTTCTGCGTGATCTGTCTTCTAAATCTTCAATTTTACTTTGAAGTGATTTAATAGAATCTGTAAATGCTTTGTTTGTGGACTGCTGTCCATTCTCTGTATCTTCTAACTCAGATACACGCCTACCACCCTCACATTATTTCTGCGTGATCTGTCTTCTAAATCTTCAATTTTACTTTGAAGTGATTTAATAGAATCTGTAAATGCTTTGTTTGTGGACTGCTGTCCATTCTCTGTATCTTCTAACTCAGATACACGCATCTCCACTTCTGAACGCCTTGTGGAGAATTGCCTAATTTCTGAGGTCAAGCCTAAAAGTTCCTCTTTTAATAATTCAAACTGTGGTAATAATAGGGCAGCTGATTGGTTATTTGTAACTTGTGTATCTGCATTTGTACACAATGTAGTGGATGGTTCAACCGGTAAGTCAGACAAAGAGTCTCGTTTTGATCTACCACTCTTTTTATCTTTTTTGACCGGCATTGCTGGGGATCTAGATTTAATACTTGTCACATATTTTTCCATTAATTGCCTTTGTGTAGACAAGGCAAGTAAGTTAGAGTGCGGGGGAAAGTGAATGCAAATGAGTGTAAATGGTGATTCCTATTAGGATAAGTGCTCATTAAACAAAAGGAAGAGGCTTAAGGGGGGTAGTTATCAAGCCGTCTACTTTTCTGGCTTCGCCGGCCCAATTCCTTCCCCTTAAGCTCGCCTACCTTCGCCGCCGCGGACCTTGAATACGTTCGCCTAAGTTATCAAATAAAGCTGTCAAAAAGCCGGGGGGCGATGAGCAGCGGACTGTGACAGTTATCACTCATCCGATCTCGCTGCCCTTCGGCTTTTTCCCAGCTTTATTGCTAGCCTGTCACTAAGCACTCACACTAAACTACACTGTTCTACCCCCTATACCGGCGCCCCCGGAGGCCCCCGCAACTAAATAAAGTTACTAACCCCTAAACCGCCGCTCCTAGACCCTGCCGCAACTCTTATAAATGTATTAACCCCTAAACCGCCGCTCCCGGACACCGCTGCCACCTACATTATACCTAGTAACCCCTATCCTGCCCCCCCTATACCGTCGCCCTCTATTATAAAATTATTAACCCCTATCCTGCTGATCCCGCACCTCTCCGCAACTAAATAAATAGTTTAACCCCTAAACCGCCGCTCCATGAACCCGCCGCAACCTATAATAAATTTATTAACCCCTATCCTGCCCCCCACTACGCCGCCGCCACTGTAATAAAATGATTAACCCCTAAACCTAAGTCTAACCCTAACCATAACGCCCCCCTAACTTAAATATTAATTAAATAAATCTAAATAAATTAACTCTTATTAACTAAATGAATCCTATTTAAAACTAAATACTTACTTATAAAATAAACCCTAATATAGCTACAATATAAATAATAATTATATTCTAGCTATCTTAGGATTTATTTTTATTTTACAGGTACCTTTCAATTTATTTTAACCATGTACAATAACTATTAAATAGTTATTAACTATTTAATAGCTTACCTAGCTAAAATAAAGAGAAATGTACCTGTGAAATAAATCCTAACCTAAGTTACAATTACACCTAACACTACACTATACTTTAATAAATTATTCCTATTTAAAAATAAATACTTACCTGTAAAATAAACCCTAAGATAGCTACAATGAAATTAATACTTATATTATAGCTATCTTAGGATTTATATTTATTTTACAGGTAACTTTGTATTTATTTTAGCTAGTTAGAATAGTTATTAAATAGTTATTAACTATTTAATAACTACCTAGCTAAAATTACCTGTAAAATAAATCCTAACTTAAGTTACAATTAAACCTAATACTACACTATCATTAAATTAACTAAATAAACTACCTACAAAGAACTACAATGAAATACAATTACATAAACTAACTAAAGTACAAAAAATAAAAAAAGCTAAGTTACAAAAAATAAAAAATTAAGTTACAAACATGTTAAAAATATTACAGCAGGGGGCGGAGCCAACAGCCAAGGCAGAAAGACGTGCCATCTTAGAGCTCTTAACATCTGCTCATTAAATTATCAATTAATGGCACGTTCAGAACTTTTATTTCTCTATTACTGGCTCTTAACATACTCCAGACCATAGATTACACGAATTGAGGCACAGGGACAAATTAAGTGATACAGTGTCTACACAACGGCCTTCTGTCCCACCGAGACCAAGACGTGAAGTAAGCCGCCATATTTGCAGATAACCATACCACACGGGCTGACAGATTTATAGCATCTACTCTTAATACCTCTTCAGTACTCTAATGGAGAGGCATATACTAGCTGCTATACAAGACCTAATGTGTTCCCTAGACTCTCATCAGCGTGTCCTTCTCGCGGAGCTGGGTAATAATGTGGCCCCACTACAGATTACGATGCAACCAATGGAAGTCACGGAGGTGACTGATCAGCCTGAACTAGACCAGCCACAACGGACAGAAGATCCGTTCCGGGACTCAGAGGAGCTGGGTATAGCTAAGACAAGGGGCTCCAGTATCGAGAGGGCTACACAGACGGATGCAGTGGAGCAGAATAGCACCTTACAGCTCTCTTCTTTACACGCGGTTGCTACTGCGGTTATTTCACATTGGACTGGTGAGCAGGAGAGAGAGCAAGGTACACTATGTTTGGGATACACTATTGTACATAAGAAATTGAAAAGCACCTTTAATAAGGGAGGAACTATAGCGCTATCTCTTACCTATTACGTTAAGAGCTGGTACAGCACTCACCGGAAACCTGTTGTGGTCATCGCCCAGAGCACAAGGCTCTATCAGAAACGCAATCTCTGTTCACAGGTCTTGCTGGAGATCACTCTCTTAAAGATAACTAAGTCATGCTTACTACGCCTATGTGCTCCAGAGAGGTCATTATGGGACCCTGGGAGGTTTCCTTACAGCTGCCTGACTCACACATCACAGGAGGCCCTATGCAGTTTGATCCCTAAAGGCTATTATTAAGAGCCCAATATAACGCATGATGTCGAGAATTGGTCAATTAAAAGAGACCTGTTATTGCTATGTACTTTGTTCCGTCTAGCTTGCTGGGGATGTATCACTGATTGACATACTCCAGTAAATACGAAGCCGTTCCATTTTTATTCTTGGGCCACATGGCTCAAAATGTACTTTACTGTTAGGCAGTGCATGTTGTATTAAAGTTGTCAAGGTTCAAGTAAGTTCACCTGTTTTATTTAAGTGGTTCAGTAACGGAGCCTTTTTGTTATTATGGGACTTTGTTGGTGCAATCAAAACGGCATAAATGTGAACAGATTATCTAGTGGTTTACCCTTAACAATACAATAATATGTAACATATAACCTCCTCAGTAGGTACTTCACTACATGTTAGCTGGGAAACATGGCAAGCTGATGGGCACTAGATGAAATTTTGGGTCTTCATATTATATATGAGTCACTTATGTCACCATTATATTATATTGTAGTTCTTTACTTTTCACTTACTCTGTTATATTTGAGTAGCTATGTTTTTCCCCCATTTTGTTTCCCTGAGCTGCTTGGGATTAGACACCCCTTAATTTATGTATTTCTCAAGCGCTTTACTTAGGCTTCCCTAACCTCACAGATGCAACTCTCGTATGTATTTTTGATTTCTGTCAAGTTGGAAAAGACCACTATAGACACGCCAATTGTATATTAGGACATGGTAATGTCTATGTCCACTGAGTGTCTCTTTTGGTGGGTTCAGCATGTTAATCTAAACCTGCCCCGCTGGTTGCGGCCGAGCCAGCGGATTTGGCATTTTTTACAGGTGTTATAGAACATTATGTGAAAATAGAATTATGCCCTCCTAACGCAACCTCTCCTCTGACTCATGGGATTCTATCTAGATATTTTTCTTTTATTATTTTTATGTGATGCGAAAGCTGTGTGCTATTAATTTGTGCGGAAAACTGTAATGCATGCATACTTTTATTTGCAAAATGTTATTTTCTATATGCTTACTGCTCTTCGAATGTATATATTAAGTATCCTTCCCTAGCAAAGAGAGTGACTCATTTCTTCTATTACCATGTTAGTGAGGGTATTTTAGGGGGTGTAGCTACTCAAGTTTTCACAATTAGCATTTTTAAAAGAATAATATACGGGTACAGAACAAATGAAGTAATAAGTATAGAAAGGCCCTGCTAATGCTTAGTACTTAGATGTAGAGTATGTATGGCAATAAGTTATATATTTGTGTACATAGAGTCATTTTAGCACAAGAGCAGTTAATAGATCTACACTGCCTATATTCAAATCACCCCCCTCCCCCCCCCCCTCCGGGTTAGTGTGAGTTCCTGGGGGGCTATATTAACCATTCACCCAATGCAGTGAATTTTCTTCGGCGGTATTAACCCGCTTCCTCACATTTTTTTAGTTTTATAATTCATGCCCATAAGTGGCTATATATCATACTATTTACCTCCAGCGTCCTAAAATATCAGAGATGGGTCCCAGAGTGGCCTGTAGCATTAGATAGGGGGTATTTACAAAAGAATGAAAAAACTGAGGTTCTTTAGCTAAATATGTTTAGTGGATGTATATCGTAATTTGCTCAAAATTATTATATTGTATGTATATTCCTATAAATGTTATGTTCATGTTAGAACATATTTTGCATTTCAATGTTATATGAACAAACCTCAATAAAAACTTTTGATTTAAAAAAAAAATATTACAACAATTTTAAGCTACTTACACCTAATCTAAGCCCCCTAATAAAATAACAAACCCCCCCAAAATAAAAAAAATCCCTACCCTATTCTAAATTAAATAAATTTCAAAGCTCTTTTACCTTACCAGCCCTTAAAAGGGCCATTTGTGGGGGCATGCCCCAAAAAGTTCAGCTCTTTTGCCTGTAAAAGAAAAATACAACCCCCCCCCCCAACATTAAAACCCACCACCCACATACCCTTAATCTAACCCAAACCCCCCTTACAAAAACCTAACACTAATCCCCTGAAGATCATCCTACCTTGAGTCGTCTTCACTCAGCCGAGCCACCGATGGAACTGAAGAGGACATCCGGAGCGGAAGAAGTTAATCCTCCAAGCGGCGCTGAAGAAATCTTCCATCCGATGAAGTCATCATCCAGGCGGCGCTGAAGAAGTCTTCGATCTGGCCGATGTCATCTTCAAAGAGGCGCTGAAGAGGTCTTCTATCCGGGCGAAGTCATCTTCCAAGCCGGGTCTTGAATCTTCCTTCCGCCGACGCGGAACCACCTTCTTCACCGACGGACTACGACGAATGACGGCTCCTTTAAGGGACGTCATCCAAGATGGCGTCCCCTCAATTCCGATTGGCTGATAGGATTCTATCAGCCAATCGGAATTAAGGTAGGAAAATCTGATTGGCTGATGGAATCAGCCAATCAGATTCAAGTTCAATCCGATTGGCTGATCCAATCAGCCAATCAGATTGAGCTCGCATTCTATTGGCTGATCGGAACAGCCAATAGAATGCGAGCTCAATCTGATTGGCTGATTCCATCAGCCAATCAGATTTTTCCTACCTTAATTCCGATTGGCTGATAGAATCCTATCAGCCAATCGGAATTGAGGGGACGCCATCTTGGATGACGTCCCTTAAAGGAGCCGTCATTCGTCGTAGTCCGTCGGTGAAGAAGGTGGTTCCGCGTCGGCGGAAGGAAGATTCAAGACCCGGCTTGGAAGATGACTTCGCCCGGATAGAAGACCTCTTCAGCGCCTCTTTGAAGATGACATCGGCCGGATCGAAGACTTCTTCAGCGCCGCCTGGATGATGACTTCATCGGATGGAAGATTTCTTCAGCGCCGCTTGGAGGATTAACTTCTTCCGCTCCGGATGTCCTCTTCAGTTCCATCGGTGGCTCGGCTGAGTGAAGACGACTCAAGGTAGGATGATCTTCAGGGGATTAGTGTTAGGTTTTTGTAAGGGGGGTTTGGGTTAGATTAGGGGTATGTGGGTGGTGGGTTTTAATGTTGGGGGGGGTTGTATTTTTCTTTTACAGGCAAAAGAGCTGAACTTTTTGGGGCATGCCCCCACAAATGGCCCTTTTAAGGGCTGGTAAGGTAAAAGAGCTTTGAAATTTATTTAATTTAGAATAGGGTAGGGATTTTTTTTATTTTGGGGGGGTTTGTTATTTTATTAGGGGGCTTAGATTAGGTGTAAGTAGCTTAAAATTGTTGTAATATTTTTAACATGTTTGTAACTTAATTTTTTATTTTTTGTAACTTAGCTTTTTTTATTTTTTGTACTTTAGTTAGTTTATGTAATTGTATTTCATTGTAGTTCTTTGTAGGTAGTTTATTTAGTTAATTTAATGATAGTGTAGTATTAGGTTTAATTGTAACTTAAGTTAGGATTTATTTTACAGGTAATTTTAGCTAGGTAGTTATTAAATAGTTAATAACTATTTAATAACTATTCTAACTAGCTAAAATAAATACAAAGTTACCTGTAAAATAAATATAAATCCTAAGATAGCTATAATATAAGTATTAATTACATTGTAGCTATCTTAGGGTTTATTTTACAGGTAAGTATTTATTTTTAAATAGGAATAATTTATTAAAGTATAGTGTAGTGTTAGGTGTAATTGTAACTTAGGTTAGGATTTTTTTCACAGGTACATTTCTCTTTATTTTAGCTAGGTAAGCTATTAAATAGTTAATAACTATTTAATAGTTATTGTACATGGTTAAAATAAATTTAAAGTTACCTGTAAAATAAAAATAAATCCTAAGATAGCTAGAATATAATTATTATTTATATTGTAGCTATATTAGGGTTTATTTTAAAGGTAAGTATTTAGTTTTAAATAGGATTCATTTAGTTAATAAGAGTTAATTTATTTAGATTTATTTAATTAATATTTAAGTTAGGGGGGCGTTAGGGTTAGGGTTAGACTTAGGTTTAGGGGTTAATAAATTTATTACAGTGGCGGCGGCGTAGTGGGGGGCAGGATAGGGGTTAATAAATTTATTATAGGTGGCGACGGTGTAGGGGGGCAGATTAGGGGTTAATAAATTTATTATAGGTGGCGACGGTGTAGGGGGGGCAGGATAGGGGTTAATACATTTAATATAGGTTGCGGCGGGTTCAGGGAGCGGCGGTTTAGGGGTTAATACATTTATTATAGTTGCGGTGGGCTCCGGGAGCGGCGGTTTAGGGGTTAATATGTATAGAGTAGCTTGCGGTGGGCTCCGGGAGCGGCGGTTTAGGGGGTAATAACTTTATTTAGTTGCGGCGGTGTAGGGGGGGTCAGATTAGTGGTGTTTAGACTCGGGGTACATGTTAGGGTGTTAGGTGTAGACAGCTCCCATAGAAATCAATGGGATGTCTGTCAGCAGCGAACTTGTACTTTCGCTATGGTCAGACTCCCATTGATTCCTATGGGATCCGCCGCCTCCAGGCTGGCGCTTTGAAAACCAGGTACGCTGGGCCGTAAAAGTGCCGAGCGTACCTGCTAGTTTTTTGATAGCTAGCAAAAGTAGTGAGAATGTGCCGCACTTGTGTGCGGAACATCTGGAGTGACGTAAGAATCGATCTGTGTCGGACTGAGTCCGGCGGATCGATGCTTACGTCACAAAATTCTACTTTTGCCGGTCTCGAGCCTTTGATAACTAAGGCGAATCAGCCTCGCCACAAATACGCTGCGGAATTCCAGCGTATTTGAGGTTGACGGCTTGATAACTAGGCCCCTATGCCTTACGGGTGTAATAACAAAGGGGAAAAAAAATGGCGTGAACTATGTGCAAGAAAAAAAGAAAAGGGTGAGTACGAGGCTGACTCTATCTATCTAAACCCCAAAATGCCAATACAAATATCTTTGAAAAAATTATCTACCTAACTGTATACTACCAGTACATTAGTGGTAATCTGGAGGCTTCTTTCTAACTTATCATAAAGTTATAAGGCCCTTTTTGGAAAACATGCTTGACTGTTAAATCCACTATACCCTTTTGTCCTATCACCTACCCTGCCCAGTGGCTAGAATTCTTTCACTTTACTTTTAAACAGAAGTACAATTTATGAAAATTAGTGTTTCAGAGCACCTTCACAGTAAATAGGATTTTACCAAAAAAATACAACACAGAAGTATATCATCCTCTTTCTACAAACTATTTAAACTCAAGGTCATCCTTATATAATGGTAGTGCCTTCAACCAGACAGCTGATCAGTCCAACCCCCCTTTTTCAAAGAAAGTCATGAAGGTAGGAAAATTTTATATCCAGGGTTATAATGCATGTTAGAATGGGAGTATCAGACCAGCAGCAAAAACTAACTACGTTATAGCATTGGACTCCTTCTATGTTCGGCCTGTGCTGCGATTTAGGTGTAGGGGGCTTAGGTAGCACGTTGACCCAGCTGCTTCTTGTAATGCCACCCCAGAAGCAATCTGTGGGGAATCTTGAAATGCAGTAATACACTCAGGTTATTTTTTTTTTTCAGGCATACAATTCTTCAGATTTTTACTGAAGTAGAGTTCTAGTGTGTTTTATACAGTTGAGATCAGTCTTTAGAAGGTTAAGCAGTCCATACAAAACACAGTGCCAATTTCAGAATGTGACCTATACTGGCCAATAAGCAGCTCCGCTTTCTCACAAAATCCCAAGCTTGTTTCCAGCACACAGTTTTCAAACATATATCAGGTGCAGCTGTTAAATACCTGCAGCATCTGGCACCGTACACACCGCGGCCCCACAAACAATTGAATACAAGAAAAAACACACTTGTTGTATAAGCATAAATCCTCCAAATAAAGCAATTATCTAGATACTTGTGTTTTTTTCGTGCAGGTCCAGAAAGCTTTTTGCAACGCACTCTCCTGCCAGCATTACTCTGGGTCTGTATCCGACGCCCTCATATCAATGCTGGTCCGGTCGGGACACCTCTCACACGCTCCAGCACCTAAAGAGAGCAGACAAGGGACTTTTTCTTGACCAATCGTGTTTTTCTTTGGCTCTTCAGCGTCTGCGCTTGTACAGGGACCGCACCGCTTCGTACCGGTTTCTAAACACCAGCGGATAATTGCTTGCTTCAGGGGCCACTTTCTGTGTATGCCTTACACCAGTAATGGATGGCTATGGTCAGTACCAACCGACCCGGTCAGTAGTAAGCAACTTCCAGCATATGCTCCTCTGCTGAATTCTCCCAGGCAGTCCTAAAAATACACCGCCAACAGGAGCCAAGAGCTGGGGTAATGGAGACAGTCTCTCTGCACGATACACAGAGCACAGAGCGTGGGTGCTTACTCACACGCTCCTCCCACCGGAAGTCACCCATCGTGGGTGGTGGGTTTTACTGTTGGGGGGTTGTTTGTATTTTCTTTTACAGGTAAAAGAGCTGATTACTTTGGGGCAATGCCCCGCAAAAGACCCTTTTAAGGGCTATTGATAGTTTATTGTAGGCTAGGGTTTTTTGTTTTTTTTGGGGGGGGCTTTTTTTATTTTGATAGGGCTATTAGATTAGGTGTAATTAGTTTAAATATCTTGTAATTTGTTTATTATTTTCTGTAATTTAGTGGGGGGGGTTGTACTTTAGCTAATTTAATTTAATTTATTTAATTGTTTTTAATTTAGTTAATTTATTTAATTGTAGGGTTAGGTTAGGTGTTATTGTAACTTAGGTTAGGTTTTATTTTACAGGTACTTTTGTATTTATTTTAACTAGGTAGTTATTAAATAGTTAATAACTATTTAATAACTATTCTACCAAGTTAAAATAAATACAAACTTGCCTGTAAAATAAAAATAAACCCTAAGCTAGCTACAATGTAACTATTAGTTATATTGTAGCTAGCTTAGGGTTTATTTTATAGGTAAGTATTTAGTTTTAAATAGGAATTATTTAGGTAATAATATTAATTTTTATTTAGATTTATTGTAATTCTATTTGTTAGGGGGTGTTAGGGTTAGGGTTAGACTTAGGTTTAGGGGTTAATACATTTAGTATAGTGGCGGTGACGTTGGGGGCGGCAGATTAGGGGTTAATAAATGTAGGTAGGTGGCGCGATGTTAGGGAAGGCAGATTAGGGGTTAATAATATTTAACTAGTGTTTGCGAGGCGGGAGTGTGGCGTTTTAGGGGTTGATATGTTTATTATTGTTGCAGCGATGTCCGGAGCAGCACATTAGGGGTTAAAAATGTTATTATAGTGTTTACGATGCGGGAGGGCCTTGGTTTAGGGGTTAATAGGTAGTTTATGGGTGTTAGTGTACTTTTTAGCACTTTAGTTATGAGTTTTATGCTACGGCATTGTACCAAAAAACTCTTAACTACTAACTTTTAAATGCATTAGGACTCTTGACGGGGTAGGGTGTACTGCTCACTTTTTGGCCTCCCAGGACAGACTTGTAATATCAGCGCTATGGAAGTCCCATAGAAAAAAGACTTTACAAAGTTTACGTAAGTCGTTTTGCGGTAAGGCCAAAGAAGTGTGCGGTGCCCCTAAACCTGCAAGACTCGTAATAGCAGCGGTAGGGAAAAAGCAGCGTTAGGACCTGTTAACGCTGCTTTTTCAGCCTAACGCACAACTCGTAATCTAGCCGATAGCTTTTCTACAGAGAATGCATTTGTTATTCATATTTCAGTGTAGGTGGTGCAGGCTAAAGAAACTGTTTCAAATGACAAAATAAAGGCAAATAAGCTGTTTGCAAGCAATTAAATGCACTCCAGCAGATTTAATTGACTTTTAGATGTAAATTCGAGAGGACAAAAAATTTGAGTGCAATGTCCCTTTAAATTCCAGAGAAGAAAATGTGCTCCTGAATAACTCCACGGGAGTGAGCACAATGTTATCTATATGAAAAACATGAACTAACACTGTCTAACTGTGAAAAACTTTCAAAATGCTCTGAGCTAGGAGGCGGTTTTCAACGGTTTAGAAATCAGTTTGAGCCTAGCTAGCTTTAGCTTTTCAAAAATACCACTAAGGGAACAAAGCAATTTGATGATAAAAGTAAATTGGAAAGTTGTTTAAAATTGCATGCCCTATCTGAATCATGAAGGTTTAGTTTTGACTTTACTGTCCCTTAAGCTTTCTGTGCATGTCAGTTAGCGCTCGTATTGCATGTTAAAAGTAAAAAATGTTTGCTTGCGCACTAACCCAAAAAGAACTTAAAATATTGCACTTGCATTAACGTATTTCCCTATAGAAGTCAATGGAGCAATAAAAGTGTTAATTGAGCTAGAAGTAAGCTTTTTGCGTGCGTCCGGTTGCGCTCGTTTATGAGTTGAAAGTAAACTGTTTTTGCTTGCGGGCTAACCCAACAAGCTTAAAAAGCTGAACTTAGAATATTGCATGCACGTTCACGTTTTCCACCCATAAAAAACAATGGAGAAAAAAGTTAAATAAAACCTAACACCCTACTCGTGCGCAAACCCGATTGCATATTCTCAAGTGTACTAACCTGACATGAAAATATGAATATTTTACATTCTAATGTTCTTCACATAGATAAATACATATATCTGATGGCATTTTGGTACAATATATGTATATATATATACATATACACTCCCCGGGCCACTTTATTAGGTACACCTGTTTAATTGCTTGGAAACACAAATTTCTAATCTGCCAATCACACATGGCAGCAACTCAATGCATTTAGGCATCTAGATGTGGTGAAGACGACTTGTTGAAGATGGTAGGGTCAGAATTTGGTGTAAACAACATGAAAGCATGGATCCATCCTGCCTTGTATCAACGGTTCAGGCTGGTGGTGTAATGGTGCAGGGGAAATTTTCTTGGCACACTTTGAGCCCCTTAGGACCAATTGAGCATTGTTTAAACGCCACGGCCTGAGTATTGTTGCTGACCATGTCCATCCCTTTATGACTACAGTGTACCCATCTTCTGATGGCTACTTCCAGCAGGATAATGCACCATGTCACAAAGCTCAAATCTTCTCAAACTGGTTTCTTGAACATGACAATGAGTTCACTGCACTCCAATGGCCTCCACAGTCATCAGATTTCAATCCAACAATAGAGCACCTTCAGGATGTGGTTGAACTGGAGATTCGCATCATGGATGTGCAGCCTACAAATCTGCAGCAATTGCGTGATACTATCATGTCAATATGGACCAAAATGTCAGAGGAATGTTTCCAACACCTTGTTGAATCTATGCCACAAAGAATTAAGGCAGTTCTGAAGGCAAAAGGGGGTCCAACCTGGTACTATCAAGGTGTAAAGTGGTCAGTGAATATATATATATATATATATGAATATATATATATATATATATAGATATATACAGTATATATATATATATATACATATATATATATATATATATATATATACACACACACAGTATATATCTATATATATATATATATATATATATATATACAGTATATATATACATGATTATATATAGGTAAAGATACATATATATATAAAATATATATGAATATCAATATATAAATACTTAGAACATATTCTGCTATGTGCAAAACATTGGAATGTGAAATATTTACAGTAAATACATAGTTAAAACCTTTGTTAAATATGAATATTGCATAAATATGATTTTACATGTTTTTATCTACTTAACTGAAAAGGGCTCAAATGCACATATGCAGTTATATGCAAAAGTTTAGGCACTCCTGACAATTTCCATGATTTTCATTTATAAGTTTGGATCAGCAATTTCATTTTGATCTATCAAATAACTGAAAGACACAGTAATATTTCAGTAGTGAAATGAGGTTTATTGGATTAACAGAAAATGTGCAATATGCATCAAAACGAAATTAGACAGGTGCATAAATTTGGGCACCCCAACAGAAATATTGCATCAATATTTAGTAGAGCCTCCTTTAGCAGAAATAACAGCCTCTAGACGCTTCCAATAGCCTGTAACGAGTGTCTGGAATCTGGATGAAGGTATTTTGGACCTTTCCTCCTTGCTAAACATCTCCAGTTCAGTTAGGTTTGATGGTTGCCAAGCATGGACAGCCCGCTCCAAATCACCCCACAGATTTTTTAATAATATTCAGGTCTGGGGACTGGGATAGCCATTCTAGAACATTGTACTTGTTCCTCTGCATAAATGCCAGAGTAGATTTTGAACAGTGTTTTGGGTTGTTGTCTTGTTGAAATATCCAGCCCCGGCGTAACTTCAACTTTGTGACTGATTCCTCATCATTATTCTCAAATATCTGCTGATATTGAGTGGAATCCATGTGACCATCAACTTTAACAAGATTCCCAGTACAGGCACTGGCCACACAGCCTCACAGCATGATGGAACATCCACCAAATTTTACTGTGGGTAGCAAGTGTTTGTCTTGGAACGCTGTGTTCTTTTGCCGCCATCCATAACCCCCCTTGTTATGACCAAATAACTCAATCTTTGTTTCATCAGTCCACAGCACCTTCTTCCAAAATGAAGCTGGCTTGTCCAAATGTGCGTTTGCATACCTCAAGCGACTCTGTTTGTGGCGTGTGCAGAAAAGACTTCTTCTGCATCACTCTCCCATACAGTTTCTCCTTGTGCAAAGTGCGCTGAATTGTTGAACGATGCACAGTGACACCATCTGCAGCAAGATGATGTTGTAGGTCTTTGGAGGTGGTCTATGGGCTGCTTTTGACCATTCTCACCATCCTTTGCCTTTGCCTCTCCTTATTTGGCCTGCCACTTCTGGACTTAACAAGAACTGTGCCTGTGGTCTTCCATTTCCTCACTATGTTCCTCACAGTGGACACTGACAGCTTAAATCTCTGCAATAGCTTTTTGTAGCATTCCCCTAAACCATAATGTTGAACAATTTTTGATTTCTGGTAATTTGAGAGTTGTTTTGAGGCCCCCATGTTGCCACTCTTCAAAGGAGAGTCAAAGAGAACAACTTGCAATTGGCCACCTTAAATACATTTTCTCATGATTGGATGCACCTCTCTATGAAGTTCAAGGCTTAATGGACTCACTAAACCAATTGTGTGTTCCAATTAATCAGTGATTGGTAGTTACAGGTATTTAAATCAACAAAATGACCAGGGTGCCCAAATTTATGCAACTGTCTAATTTTGTTTTGATGCATATTGCACAATTTCTGTTAATCCAATAAACCTCATTTCACTACTGAAATATTACTGTGTCCTTCAGTTATTTGATAGATCAAAATAAAATTGCTGATCCAAACACCCAATTATTTATAAATGAAAATCACGGAAATTGTATTTATATGTGTACATGTGTATTTATTTGTTTATATGTGTGTATACATCTGTAACTACATACACATATAAATATATATGTACACACATATACATATACATCTTTAGAGATGTATATGTATTTATGTCTATGTTAAAGCCCTTTGCCTGCCTTTTTTTTCTAACACCTGAGATCTCATATCTTTAAACCTTTATATCTTTTTTCTTCATTTTTTTTTTATAATTTTTTTTTTTTTTAATATTTTACTTTTCAATGCCAAGTACATAGACAAACAAGGAGAATTACAGAGTCATTCGGCTAAATACAGTATGATAACATGTCTATTCAATACATTAGCATCTAAGTTTTCCAATATTTTTCCCCTAGAGATCCTTTCTCCATCCCTTTAGGGCTTCTTCTCACTCCCCACCTAATTATTATCTCCACTCACTGAGGTGGATTATAACACAAATCAGTTCTTGATATGCAGGATAACATGTTAGTATCATACCTTCTGGATACTTAGTCTAGTTCCATCTCATTCTTCTAGTATCCATCCTACCAGTTTCCCTCCCTCCTCAGAGCTTACCTTATTCCTGACCCCCCCCCCCCCTGGGTGCCACCCAGGTTCCTCTATGTGTCTGTCCCTGTACCGCCTCAGGTCATGGTTGCTGGTTCTGGTCTTTTAGGTAAATATGTTCCATTTCCCGTGCAGTTGTGCATTCAGTATGTATTCTGTGTCTTTGAATGGGTAGATTATTTGTTTTTGGTGCGCTGTGTCTAAAGTGGTAATGAGGGGTTCCCATTTGGTTATGAATTTTTTTGTTCTGCGTGTTATGTCTCCCTGAGTGTCCAGTTGCTCATAAATCATTTGTTTTCTCAGTGTTTCTTTGAGTTGTGTGAGGCTTGGTGATGCCTGTGACATCCAGTGTTGCAAGATGAGTTTTCTAGTGTGTAGAATTACATTGTTTATGAATCTTGTGTGTCTCGGTATCTTTGTTTGATGGTTTAGAAATATCACCGACTCGTTTGATAGGTGAATTTTTTCCCCTGTGCATGTTTCCACCCATCTCTGCACCATGCCCCAGAATTTCGTTAGCTTCGGGCAGTTCCATATCATGTGAGTAATGTTTGGGTTAGGGTTGGAACATTTCGGGCACAGCCCTGATGTATCTCTCTTCCACTTGTGGAATATTTTGGGAGTTATGTATGCATTGTGGACTAGTTTGGTGTGGGATTCTCTTATGTCATTTGAGAGCGATGCCTCCCTCACCTCCACAAAGCTTTGCACTACACATTTGTCTGTAATGTCATGTCCCACCAAGTTCCCCCAGGCAGTTTGTAAGTGTGCGATATTGGCTTTATGTACTTTTGATTGGAGCGTATTGTAGGTATGTGAGATGGAGGTCACCCCTCCCTTTGTCAACCTCAAGAGTTTATAAATGTCACAGTCTATTTCCATCATATTACCGGCTTTCAGGAGACTTTGCGCGTAGTGTTTTACCTGTAGGTAGGCGAAGTGGTGAGAGTTTGGTATGCCATAGTCTTTCTGCAGTTCTATAAATGGTCTAACTGTGGACCCGTTACCTGATAAGACATGTTTTAGGGTTGTTACCCCCCATTTCTCCCATTGTTTAAATGGTTTAGTGGTGAATCCTGCGGGGAAGTCTGGGTTACCCCCCAGGGGCAAGTAAACCGTACTGCTATGTGAGACTCCAAGAGTCCCACACAACTTCCACCAAGCCTTTATTGGGTTGCTGAAAAGGCCCGCCCCCCTGAGAATGGGATCAACCTGTGCCCTGTTCATGTGTGGGAGCATTTTAAGCGACCATGGTTTAATAAATGCTGTCTCCAGTGACTTGTTAGTAAAGTTTCCCCCATCCACTAGCCAATCCATCACATATTTAGAAAGGGCTGCCCAGTTGTAATATTCTATGTTGGGGAGTCCTAGCCCCCCCTGCTCTGGTTGGCATGTTAGCTTTTGGTAACTGATTCTATGTTTTTTCCCCCTCCAAATGAAATTTAAAATGTCCCTATTTAGTGTCTTGAGATCTTGCTTATGAAGTAGCTCTGGCAGCATTTGTAGTGTGTAGAGAAGTTTGGGGAACAGGGTCATCTTTATCAGCCCTATCCTTCCTGTCAGGGTCAGTGGCAATGGGGTCCAATTCAGGAGCATTTGTTTTAGGTTCTGCAATAATGGTTTGAAATTTATTGTATACCATTGAGTGGGATCTTTTGTTAGTTTAATGCCTAGATATTTAAATGTGTTTGTGATTACTTTAAAGTTATCTTCCAATGGTGTACTAGGGTCCCTATTTAGTAGCCATAATAACTCTGATTTGTCCTTGTTTATCCGGTATCCTGATATGTCGCTAAACTCAGCTATCATTGTCAATAATTTAGGTATGTTCTCTCTGGGGTCTGCTGTGTACAGCACCATGTCGTCGGCAAAGAGCGACAGGTGTATGGTGTCTCTGCCTATGGTCAATCCCTCTGCTTCCTTCCTAATCTTAATCGCCAGTGGTTCTAGCGCAAGGTCAAACAGAAGTGGTGAGAGCGGGCACCCCTGCCTTGTTCCCCTTCTAAGGGGAAATACTTTTGAAGGTGACCCATTTATCAAAATCGCCGCTTGGGGGGTACTGTAAATTGTCTCAATAGCTCTCATGTAGGATCCCTTCAGTCCGAATTTTTTAAGGGTGGTAAATAAATGGTCCCATAGTATCTTATCGAAAGCTTTTTCTGCGTCTACTAGGATCAAACATGCCTCTCCCGCACTCTTCTGCCTGTTTCCTCCCTCCTGCTCCCAGAAGTGTGTTAATACCAGTTGTAATTTTCTCATGTTTTTTACTGCTGACCTCCCTTTTACAAACCCAGTTTGATCTTCATGAATTAGTAGGGGAAGGACTTCTGCTAATCTATTGGCCAATATTTTTGTGAATAATTTGTAGTCAGAGTTTAATAGGGAGATTGGCCTGTAGGATGCCGTTAACAGTGGGTCTCTGTCAGGTTTGGGAAGGACCGTAATGTTTGCCTCTGCAAATCTGTTGGATAAATTTGCTTTCCCTTCTAGAATTGCATTAAATAGTAGGGCGAGGGTGTCTGCAGTTTCTGTACTGAGCATTTTATAGAATTCCCCTGGCAGGCCATCTGGCCCTGGGGTTTTCTCTAGAGGGAGTGAGTCGATAGCCTTGGTGATTTCTAATGTTTGGATTGGGGCATTGAGTTTTTGTATGTGGTCTTCGCTTAACTGTGGCAGTACCAAGTCTCTCCAGAATTGTTCTTTCTTTCCTGGGTCAATGTCTTGTGAGTCATATAAGTTTGAGTAATATGAGGTGAATGCTTGTTGTATTTCTGAGTCTTGGGTGAGTATGTTGTCTTTGTCCTTAATGGCTAAGATGTTGTTAGGTTTCCTATCTAATTTAGTGAGTCTTGCTAATAGTTTCCCAGTGCGGTTTCCATATCTATAAAATTTGGCCTGTGAGCGGTTTTGAGCGGAGATCGTGGTTTGGATGAGGTAGGTGTCTCTAAGGTCTTTGGTCTTTCTATATTTGAGTCTGTTCTGTGTGGTGGGATTACGCAAGTATTTGTTTCTGGCATTAAGTAATTGCCGCAGAAGGAGTTCCCCTCTTGCTCTACATTTTTTCCTGACTTTGGCTGCATATGCTGTCACCACCCCCCTCAGGACTGCTTTTGCCGTTTCCCAGAAAAGTGAAGTATTATTCACATGTTCGGCATTGAGGTCCTTATACACCAACCATTCTCCTATTAGGTGCCTGCGCAAGTTAAGGTCATGGTACAGATGTGTCGGGAATTTCCATCTATGTCCTCGTTTGTGTGAAATATCAGTGTCTATTTGTAAGGAGACTGGTGCATGATCTGAGATTGTTATAGGATCAATTTTAGTATCTGTTATACAGGAGCAAAAGGAGTTGGTGATCAGAAAATAGTCTATACGTGATAGGGTAGTTTTTGCTGGGTGTAGGCAAGTGTAGTCTCGCGCTTCTGGATTTCTATCTCTCCAGACGTCTGACAGTGACAAGGAACCTTTGAAGTTAAGTAAGATACGTGTTTCCCTCTTAGATCCTTTGTATTCTATTCGGTGTTGTGATGTGTAGTTTGGGTTTCGGAACCTATCTGCTGGCGTGTGTGGGGCAATATTGAAGTCCCCCCCCACTACCATTGGGAGGTCTGCAAACTGTATGAGCTTAGTCTGTAACTGTGTGAGAAATGTTATCTTTTCGGTATGTGGACCATACACCCCACAGATAATCATACGAAGTTCCCCTATTGTCATATTTACCATCACAAATCTGCCTTCTGTATCAACTAGAGATTGCGAGATAGTGTAATTTAGACCTTTGCGGAAGAGGATCGCCACTCCTCTGGCCCTTTTTTTTTCGTAGGTTGTGTGTAGCACTTCCCCCACCCAGCCCTGTCTGAGTTTTTGATGTTCTTTCTGCGAGAGGTGAGTTTCTTCAAGTATTGCTATGTCTGTCTTTGAGGTATTCAAATGTCTGAGTATAGCCTTTCTCTTAATTGGGGATGTAATCCCACCTACATTCCATGTGGTCAGTCTCATTTTATATGTGTTCGTGTATACTTATTTATGGTGTTTTATCTTCGTGGGTGGACCTTATGCTTGTATAGTGGTGCAGATGAATTTCAGAGTATACGTAAAGATGTGGTACTCACCGTTACTTTGCCTATTATCGATATTCCTACCCTCCCCTCCAAGGTGGCACCCAGAGGCAGGCCAGGTCAGCTCCTTTCCTAATACAGATAGTTAGTACACAAAATTAAGTGACACAAATGCAGTAAACAGTGCATACAGTTAGAACCAAAAGAACAATAACCTCCCCTCTTAACAATCCCAACAGTTCAACAATGGACTAACGTTCCTGTCCAACAATAAAGAGGGTCCCCCCCCCTCACTTTGCAAGGATACATTTCTTCATTGCAATAATGTTGCTTATCTGTTAATGTTTATTTTCTACCGACCAGGCACTGAACCCAGTCCTAAGCATCAGAGTCATCTTCATTTGCCTCTTGCCCTCTCTCCCCCTCTTTTTGCAGGTGAAGCTTGAGCAAGTTAGGCGAGTCAAAGAACAGTGGTCCTCTCGAGGTTTGTAGTCTCAATCTTGCTGGGAACAATAAGGCTGCTGTTCTGCCCTGTTCTAACAGTTGCTTGCAGTATGGTGAAAATTCTCGCCTCCTGGCAGCTACTGCCGCAGAGTAATCTTGGAAGAGGTATAGTCTTTTTCCATTGTATTCGAGAGTGGGAGCTTTCCTATAAGCTTGTAGAATGGAGATTTTGTCCTTGAAGTTGAGATATTTCACCATGACTTGGCGTGGTGGTTGGTTTTTTTCCTTGTGTTTGCTCTGGTCTCCCACTCTATGCGCTCTTTCCACTGTGCAAGGGAGGTAGTCTTTGGAGATATTAAGGAGTCCCGGCAAGGTGTTTTCTGCAAACTCCACCAGTTGAGAGCCCGGGATTGACTCAGGGATGCCCACTATCCTCAGGTTGTTCCGTCGCGACCTATTTTCCAGGTCATCAATCTTTGCCCACAGCCGTTCGTTCTGTTGTTGTAAGGTATTAACATGGGATTCAGTTTCTCTGTGACGGGTCTCCCCTTCTGCCATCTGCTGTTCCACCCGTGTCAACCTGCCATTAAAAGATTTAACTTCGGCCGTAAGAGAGTCCATACCTGTTTGGAGTTGGTCTATCTTGGGTAGGAACAACGCTGAGATTTGGGAGACAATTGGGTGGGCATCCATGAGACTATTGGGTCCAGCATCTTCCGCAGGTCCTTGAGCTTGTTGACTCTCCACCTGGTGCTTTCTTTTATCAGCGTTCTTTAGCCTGTTTGTCATTGTGTCCGTTTTCTTGGAGTATGAGTCGTAATACTTTTGCATACAGCGTTGAGAGTTCCACAGTTGTTGCTTCAACTGTACACATATATGGTGTTAATGTAGTTTATAAGGATAATGGACCGCTGGAAACAGGTCTGGGTGTCTCAGGTCTTTTAGAGGATCTTGCAATATTCAGTGAACAAAAAGGAAGGGTGAGCGGGGGGGGGGGGGGGTGAGCCCATTCAGATTAGCCCTGCATTGTGGTGGGGTGCACTATCACAGCCTTTTATAGCAGATAAATGAATGAGAATGTCAGTGATGTCCTCGAGGGTGGCCCTCTCGATGGAGTCTGGCGAGATATCGCTCTCAACTGCGTATGTGATTTTGTCTAGCGCAGCCTGTATGTTGCGTCTGTGTATACTCAGCTTCCACAGAGAAAAAAGTGAACAGAGAGTTAGTCTTGATCCTGTAATCCCTCAGCTGTGGTATATGCAGAATATCTATTTAGGACTTTCCTGCCTTCTTCTGTGATATTTCTCTGCAGGTCCTGTCTTCCACCTCCCCTGTTATATTGCTTAGCAAATTAGCAATTGACTATTATGCTTAACATGTGGCAGATGAGTTTGCTTATAATCCTTTGTCTGTGTTTTTATTTGGGATTGTGTTGATTACCTCCTTGTTGGTTAACACCAGTGGGTGAGGCTGTTTGCTGCAGTGATAAAGTAATAAAGTCCCAACACAGCACGAACCCTGGCCTGTCCCTTGAGATGCAGCAATAGCGTTTATAATTCTCAAATCCTGTTACAATCTGGGGCCTTTCTCTTTTTTTTTTGTAAATATTTTGTGTCTAGCGTTTAGCTTCTGAGACTTCCTATGGTGTATGTCTCTGCAGGGGCTAGCACCATGTAATATTGTGTGCGTCACTTCACCTTCCCCTCAGCTATGTCAAGATGGCGTTTTACCGCCAAAGCTCCAACTCACCCCCTCACCCGGTCCCTCCTCCTTCCTTCTGCTTGGGGCACCTCGCATGGGACTCTTGATCCTGAAGAAGCCCTCCGGTACAATTCCGGGGCTGTTATTGAGTGCTATCTTTCAGCCGCCCTTATTGCAGCCGCTCTCCTCTGTCTCTCTCCCTGGTTACGCTCCTCGGCGGGGGAGTCGGGTGTTAGACTCCTTACCGTAGTGCTCCGGACAGGGGTATTTATTCCCTGCCAAGGAATTCGGCTAATTATGGGCCTTTTCGAGTGGTTTTAGCTCAAAGTAGGGGCCAAGGGTCCGGAGCTCCTTTCCCCTGCTTCCACTCTCAGCGCCCGCCCACCGGAACTCCTTTTTTATAATTTTTATTAGATGGTGTTATTATGAGTATAACTATACTTTTACATGTCAGTTTGAGGTGTTTTGTGCAACTTTTTATTCAAGTGTAAGAGTTAACCAGAGCTCTGAGGTCACGCTAACCCGAAGTGCGTTAACTACAATTTCGCTCAAGCGATCGCGTTTACTTTCAACTTGTAATACGCATGCTACTGCTAACGCACACAAACAGCTGTGATAAACCTAATATCGCTCATAAACAACTGTTAGCGCACCACTTGTAGAGTTTTCTTTAGGCATCATCAATATTCTGTTTTTCTATTAGGGCAGCTGTAAAATGTATGAATAGTAAACATTCTATGGTTGCATAGATAACACAGCTCAGCAATTGGCAATAAAGATTTAATCAGGGTGGCTTATATTTTAGGGGGAGTTATTTGCAATTGAGAGGGGATCCTGTAGGAGAGGAGTGACTGATGGGGAAAAGGATGTGAGAATAGATTTTTTTGGGGGTATTTCTGATAGGAGAGAGAAACACGTAGAGAGGGGTCATATAGATGGTTTGTTAATATTTATTTCTTAGCAGGTTTGGGGCAAGGTATTCTACAAATGACTGAGCCATCACATTTTAACGTATCTGCAAATAATGATGGGGAGATGCACTTCCCTGAATTTGTTGCTAGGTGGCAGCTAACATTACCTTAAGTTAGGCAGGGAAAAAAATAAAAAAGAAGAGTAACTGTTAAAGGGACAGTAAATTCACAATTTAACTGCTAAGTATGGTTTATTTTGTGCATATAGCAGATGAACCAGTGGGTGCAGCTGATGTCATGATCAGACTCTTTTGTTTGCAGCCCCTGTTAGTTTATGCCAAAATGAGGCTTATGCTAAGACCCATGACCTTGAAGCTCCTGACAGTTAGTAACTCATGTAATTAATAACTCATAATGGAGCTCACAAGCAATTATATATCAGTTCTAGGTCCCTATAACATGCCCACAACAGATTTAGATCAGACCCAGTCAGCTTTAACACAGAACAGCCAGTTGGTTAAATACAGGATGCCTATCAGTTTACCCATAATGCTTAGCTGCTGTGGAATCATGTATTGAGTATGTAATAAAACTGCCCTTCTGGTCAGTTTAGGTCAGATTTCTTCAAAATATGATTTCATATGTTACAATATTTGCAAAGAACATTTAAAATAACCCCAGTATAATGCAATGAAGCCTAAAAATGTCGATCTTTTCTATAGTTCCTCACTAGATGGCGTCTTTGAAACAAAGTGTAAAGCATTAAGGTCCAAGTTTACATGAAAATGATACTTTTTAGGCAATATACCTGAGAAAAAAATGTAAATTTCCTTGAACACTTTGTGTTGCAGAAGTATTTAGACTTTTAAACATGCGAATGATGGATATGTGATTTGAGATCTCACTTTTATGGGACAGCAAATTCTCACCACTTAAAGGGACACAAATTTGCAAAAAGAAAATGCACTAATATGTCCATTGCAGCAGTCTAGTACTGGGAGCAGTTGCAGATCTAATCAACAGAGAGCCCTGAGGCTAAAGGTAACTCAGTAGTAAGCAATAGTAATATTATACATGCAGCCCGGTATAATGATTTTGAAGGACAGAGAGATAGATAGATAGATAGATAGATGATAAACAGACAGAAAGACAGGCAGACAGATAGATAGATGATAGATAGATGGGTGATAAACAGACAGACAGATAGATAGATGATAGATAGATGGGTGATAAACAGACAGATAGATAGATAGATAGATAGATAGATAGATAGATAGATAGATAGATTATAGATTGATAGATTATAGATAGATAGATAGATAGATAGATAGATAGATAGATTAATAGATAGATGGATGATAGACAGATAGATAGATAGATAGATAGATAGATAAAAGACTCCCCTGCATTAGGAGTGTATACATTCTGCACATGGCTGCTATGGGCCCCTCTCAACACTTGGAACAGAGGCAGAGGAACGGGAAAACCAATCCTATATAATAAAAGACAAGAGTTTGTCTGAAGCCGTCATGCGCAGTTCAGACAAACTCTTGCCGCGAGGACCCAGCAGCAGCTCAGCTGTAAGAGGCGCGCGAGGACCCGGCAGCAGCTCAGCTGTAAGAGGCGCGCGAGGACCCGGCAGCAGCTCAGCTGTAAGAGGCGCGCGAGGACCCGGCAGCAGCTCAGGAGAGAGAGAGAGAGAGAGAGAGAGAGAGAGAGAGAGAGAGAGAAAATAACATAACACGGCCCGTGTCAACGGGCTTTAGGACTAGTTATAAATAACCAAACAGAAGAGACACAGATCAAGGGAATTCTTAAAGGGACAGTATACTGAAAAATAGTTTTTCCCTTAATGTGTTTACAATTGCTTTTTTTACCAACTCAGAGTAAAAAAATGTATGAACATTAGCTTTTTAAGGTTTATTTGTGTATATTAAAGCTCTGATTTTGTGTTTTGAAGCCACAACCTAATAAAATGGGTTGAGCTTGTGGGTATAATCTGATCTCATTACTTTATCACATTGTGTACATATACCTGCTTCTTTATCTTATATCTGTCCATAAACCAATCACCAATACTTGGAGAGAACAATGGAAAATCATCATTGTATTACCTTATCTCTTCTATACTCCACTGGGTGTGTAATTTCTTCTGCTGGCTGTGTTTACAAAGCTTATCTATAGCTTGGACCTGCGGCCACAAACTTTTAGAATAGGTGGGGATACCATATGCTAAATCAACTATTTCAAATGCCAATATAAGGGTAAAGGAGCTACTTGTAAACAATTTAATACACTCCAGCAGGTAAAGTGGATCATTGGGAACAAATTAAAGGGGAGAATTTTTTTTAGTAAACTGTCCCTTTAATATCAGTGATATACCCTTTACTTCAGAACAGGAAAAAATACTTAAAGGATTATCCTTTGCTCAATCAACAAAATTCAACAAGTTTGAACATTTAATTAATATCAATCAATTTGTTAGGAAATTGACCTTAAAAAAGTATTTTTTTTTTAAATTTGGTAGTTCAAAATAGCCTAAATAGTCAGATTCCAAATGGAAAAAATACATCTAGGGAATATATTCATAAATATTTTAAACAAAAGTCAACCTTTTTTCCAACCCACGTAAAGGGTCATTTGAAAAACTAGTTAAACAAGATCTAGAAAAAAATCCATTTAACAAATTATAAAAATATAAATTGGAATCTAACCTTGAAAGAGAAAGAAATTCTTAAAAATTTGCAAACGAGAACAGATATAGTGATTAAGCAAGCTGAAAAGGGTGGAGGGGTAGTAATTATGAATAATGCATACTACCTTGAGGAAGCCTACAGATTATTGGGAGATGCTTTTTTGATGGTTGAAAACTTTAGAACACCGATTTTTAACTTCCTCCCAAAGGTGCATAAAAAATTAAAAACCCCACCTGGGCGACCAATAATATCTGGTATCGAATCTATAACATCTAACTTATCTCAGTATATAGATTTCTTTTTACAAGACTATGTAAAAGAACTTCCATCATACTTGTCTGATTCAACACACTTTCTGAATATCATAGAAACTCTGAAATGGAAAAGGAATTTTATTTTAGTCACCTGTGACGTCAGCTCTTTATACACTTACATAGACCACAATTTAGGTATAAAGGCGATCAAATCTTATTTAAAATCTGACGATAATATAACAGAGACAAAAGGAAAATTCCTGCTGGAATGTATAGAATTTATCCTAAAAAAGAACTATTTTAAATTTGAAGAAAATTATTTTTTGCAAATCAAGGAGACGGCTATGGGCACAAGGTTTGCACCCAGTTATGCCAACTTTTTCATGGGGAAATTTGAAAGCCATTTTTTGGCACAATCCATATGGGTTGCAAATATTGTGCTCTATAGATGATACATTCTTTATTTGGATGGGTGATATGAAGTTGTTAAATATGTTTATAGATTACGTTTTACACATGAGTCCTACTGTCCAAAAATTAGCTTTCTAGATATAGAAATTGAAATTATAGATGAACAAATTAAAACAAGACCTTTCTTTAAGAAAGTTGACTCAAATAACTACATAGACTCAAAAAGTTGTCACCACGAGACCTGGAAAAAGAACATACCCAAAGGTCAGTTATTGAGAGTACGAAAAAATTGTACAGATACTTTAGAAAATGAACAACAGTCAAAATTCTTGATTGAAAAATTCAAACAGAAAGGTTACAATGGGGAACAAATAGAGAAATTAACAGAAGAAATTAAAAATGTGGATAGAAAAACTTTGCTGAAGAAAAAACCTAGATCAGATTATAAGAGTAAAAACAAATAAAGTTTAGAAGTACCAATGATATCTACCTATTTATCCCAGCATAAATTATTTAAAAGAATAGTCAATAAACATTGGCATCTCCTACTCAAAGACCCACAAATAGGACATACACTAGGAAGAAGTCCAAAATGTATTTACAAAAAAGCAAAAAAAATTAAAAACATACTAGCTCCCAGTGAGTACAAAAAGAAGAATAAAATGATGCTAAATAAAGGAATTAAAGATCTTAAAGGAGATATAATAGAAGGTTTTTATCCTTGACACTTTTGTAAGTCATGTAAATACAGCAGTAAACTAAAAAGTATCAAATCAGAACAAACAGGCAAAGATTTTAAAATAAATGGGATAATCAGATGTACAGACACAAACGTGATATACAATGTGAATGCAATTTGAGATATTTTGGTCAAACGAGCAGAAAGTTAAAAGACCGTATCAGGAAGCATATATTAGGGATAGAACATAACAGAAATGATACTGCCCTCTATAAACATTTTAATGAAAAACATCAGGGTAAAGTTGAAACTATGAAATTTTGGGGTATAAAAAAACTGTTACAGGATGGAAGAAGGGGTAATATGGAGGAGAAGCTTTTGAGACAAGAGCCTGAATTAATTTATAACTTTGGAACACTTTCACCTGCAGGTCTAAATAGTGAATTAGACCTTAATTTACTAATCTAATGGGAGAACTAATTTTTTTTTAAATATTTTAATTTTAAAATTATATAAATTAATATAGCCTATATATATAACAAAAAGAAACTATTAAAATCTACTAAATTAAGTTATTTCCTAGTAAAAGACAATATACTAGTTCTCTATGTTCTCACTTCTCAGTTTTTTGATTCACCGATAATAACATTTTAAATATTTTATATAGTTTTCATATACATTTTTATAGATTAACTACTTTTTTTTAGCTTACTTTTTTATGAAATACAAAAAAATTTGCTGCTAAAAATCTGTTGCTGAAATGTTATTGTAGTTATGTAATAATACACTTACTAATGCCAGTTGTTATTTGTAAATATTTTGTAAGACCTATTGAGTCAGAGGATATATTTATATATATTTTTATGGATGGAAAAAACACTCCTTAAGGAGTATAAAGTCTGGTGGGACAAAAGAGCCCTGGAAAAGTACCTGGAAATGGATTTGTTACAACGTGGACTAAGACTTAACAAGTTCCCAACTTTCCAGGCGGATGACCCTGACTTTATACAAGAATGCAATAACACTCTAAGCCACTGCTCCAAGAAACTAATGGAACTTATTGTGAGATTTAAAACTGACCAGCTTACCAAGACAAGAGATGAAATAGTTAAAATACAGGTCCAGCTCAACCAATTTACTGATCATCCCAAATTTAATGATCTGGACAAACTATAACAAGAGACTGTAAAGAAATTCAGAAATGAATTGGATAATTTTAAACTAAAAAAATTCATGGGGGTATAATTCTGATTTTCTTGCTTATAAGGTTTATACTTATACTTTATACACCCATGAGAAAAGAGTGACATTTAGTGACACTGATCTTTCAGATGAGGATAGGGCTGATACAGCAGCTAGACAGGAATCTAGTGGATCATCTGAAGATGAAATCCTAGTAGTCAGGCTTAAGACCAGCAGCGGAACAAGGATAGACCCTATAATAACTAGAAATACATAGAAATTAGCTGAAGCAAGCAGTTCTAAATTTACTGTAGAACAGAGGAGAACTGAATTTCTGAGTGATAGTGAAGGGGACACAATGCCACTGGGCCAGCCTAATAAATCCTGTATTAAAAATAATGACCAACAGGTTTTTCAGATGGACTTAAAAGAAAGAGAAGGAGTAGGTATAGGAAGAGGCGCAAGAGGCAGACAGGGGTACAGAAGAGCAAGAGTGGCATGCAACAAGTACTGAGTTTAGGATTAGGATTTGTTTCTACTAATGATTTTGATCTCTTTAAAACTATTGTTGATGTAAATAGACTAGTAAGAGATCTTACTTTGAAAATTTTTTATTGGAATAAGCCTCTAGCTAACAATACACAGGCAGAGAATGCACATGTATCCTCTGATGATATTTTCAAACCCTTTGATTTAGTAGGCTTTTCAGATACCTGCGATTATCTAACGTTACATGACCTCCTTGCTGAATCCAATACCTCTACTAGTGACACCCTAACCAAAATGGCCCATGTTGGATTTAAACCCTGTTCCACCTTTTATCTCACTAGAGAGAGGGGGCCTTTTCTTGAAGCCTTTCATCATAGAATAGAAGAAGATCTTATAGAACTAGCAAGAAGTCATAAAAAAAGTTTTCCCAATTTGAGTCCATCCCAGCAACAAGCTTTGGTTAAACTTAAAAACAGAGAAGATATCACATTTAAAAACTCTGACAAAGGAGGCAGTATAGTTATTTTGAATAAAACAGACTATATTGCAGAGGCTAGAAGACAGCTTTATGATGTGAATGTTTACCAAAAACTAAGGGGTAACCCGGTGGAAAGGTTCAAGATACAATTATGGGACCTTTTGGACGATGGACTGCAGGAGGGTATCATAGATGAAGAGACAAGAAATTATCTATTTGTCACTAGGCCTATTACCCCGATCTTCCACTACCTCCCCAAGGTACACAAATCCCTGGAGGGTGTGCGTGGAAGACCTATCGTATTGGGTATAGGCTCTCTTTTTTAAAATCTCTCAAATTAGGCTGAGACCCTCCTGCAGCCCCTAGTCTACCTACTTCCTTCTTATATCAAATACACAAAGCATTTATTAAACACACTGGATCAAGTAGATTGGGAAAATTGCTGCTATTGGCTGATGGTTGATGTTGTTGGGTAATACTCAGCCATCCCACACAACTTTGGTCTAGACGCCATTAAATTTGCACTAAACACATACAGCAACTATGACAGTGGTCTAAAGGAATACCTTTTGAGGGTACTAGACCTCCTCTTAACACATAATTTTTTTGAGTTTGGCGGGGAATTCTTTCTGCAGAGACGTGGGACCGCTATGGGGCCAAATGTATCTTGATGTAACACTTATAGGTAATGTGACCAATAGGAGAATTGATACGGTCCTCTATAGGAAACCCATTACCTTTAATGCGGTTCTTCATGCACGTAGCAATCACCCACCCCATACTGGATTTGGCATTGCAAAATGGCAATTTATCCGCGTAAAACGGAATTGCTCTAATGATTCTGACCTTCAGAGGGAAAGTGAAGTGTTAAAAGCGCAATTTAAAGAGAGAGGCTACAAAAACAAGGTAATCAACAGAGCATATCTAGAAGTCAGTAGGCTGACAAGGAGGGATATATTACAGGGCACTAAGAAAGAGAGAGCTAGTATAGAGTTTGGTACTTCCAAACCAGTATTTGTTACAACATATAGCTCACAGTTATGTGATATAATTGGAAAACACCTGCCGATTCTCACTGCTAAGGACAGTCTGAAAAATTACATTTCCAATGGCTGCAAGTGTGTAGCTAAAAGAGGATGCACTGTGGGTAATACTCTCTCCCCAAGCATGTTAAAATTGGATAAGAGACAGAATAATAGTTGGTTAACAACCAAAGGTCACTATAAGTGCCATTATAGTAAATGTATAGCATGTAGTTACACTAGAACAGCGCATACTTTCCAATCCAAAGTAACACAGAGAGTTTACAACTTATTGGATCTTACAAATTGTAGAACTACACATGTTGTGTACTTGATGGAGTGCACCCTCTGTGAGAAACAATACATTGGGTGCTCAACAAGAGAAGCTAGATCATGTATTAGAGAGCACCTAAACAATATTGAGCACAATAATGAGTGCTCTGATCTAGCACAACACTTTATCCATGTACACAACCAAAATGTCACCAGCTTTAGATGGCAGGTTATTGAATGGATTAGACCCTCACAGAGAGGAGGCAATAGGGCAAGTAGAGTTCTATACCAGGAAGCCTTCTGGATCTTCCAGCTAAAAACAAGAAGACCTAGGGGTCTAAATATTGATGGAGATATCATCAACTTTTGGCAAAGACAGTGATTTTAGGTAGCAAACTTATGACACAGAATCCACCCTCCTTACTTTGGGATTTGGATCTATTTACCTGAATAAGAATTTCATTCTAAGGTGATAACTAGATTATTTAGAGACATATATCAATAGGCTGAAAACCCATTTTAGGGTGTTTTTTCAACCCAAACATTTATGGGATTTGGGATATCCAATAAAGTATGTTAATATGTCCTTTTTTGGGACTGCTTAGATACATTTCCCCATTTTTTTAATTGTATGTACCAATCCAAATAAGTATGTTAATATGTTCTTTTACAAATGCTTAGATTAATTTCCCCATTGTTCGAATTATATGTATCAAATCCTTATTACACCTTGTCTTGTATATGAGGTCTCTATATATACATATATATGTATTAATTACTGTATGACTTTTGTGACAATGTGCAGTATTTAAGCAGTATCGTTTAGTTTGGCTCCAGGAGTTAGAGTAACTCTGTGGATGTTGTAGGTAGGATAAATTGTACTAAAAACGGTCACTTTAAGAATCTCTCAGCTGGCTGTGATTAGCTAATAAGCCTAGGGCTATTTATGCTCTGGCTGGGGTCTTAGCTAACATGTCTATGAGTAAGGTTATGGTATGCCGAAACGCGTAAAACGCTTATCCAGCTGAGAGCATTGCTTTTACTTTATTTGTTTTAAGCTTTGCTTCCAATAAAGTACACTAACCTTTTACTAAAAGCGTCTGGAGGCTTGTCTGAGTTTTTCCAAGTTTTGCCGATATATTTATGTCTATATATACAGGGAGTGCAGAATTATTAGGCAAGTTGTATTTTTGAGGATTCATTTTATTATTGAACAACAACCATGTTCTCAATGAACCCAAAAAACTCATTAATATCAAAGCTGAATATTTTTGGAAGTAGTTTTTAGTTTGTTTTTAGTTTTAGCTATTTTAGGGGGATATCTGTGTGTGCAGGTGACTATTACTGTGCATAATTATTAGGCAACTTAACAAAAAACAAATATATACCCATTTCAATTATTTATTTTTACCAGTGAAACCAATATAACATCTCAACATTCACAAATATACATTTCTGACATTCAAAAACAAAACAAAAACAAATCAGTGACCAATATAGCCACCTTTCTTTGCAAGGACACTCAAAAGCCTGCCATCCATGGATTCTGTCAGTGTTTTGATCTGTTCACCATCAACATTGCGTGCAGCAGCAACCACAGCCTCCCAGACACTGTTCAGAGAGGTGTACTGTTTTCCCTCCTTGTAAATCTCACATTTGATGATGGACCACAGGTTCTCAATGGGGTTCAGATCAGGTGAACAAGGAGGCCATGTCATTAGATTTTCTTCTTTTATACCCTTTCTTGCCAGCCACGCTGTGGAGTACTTGGACGCGTGTGATGGAGCATTGTCCTGCATGAAAATCATGTTTTTCTTGAAGGATGCAGACTTCTTCCTGTACCACTGCTTGAAGAAGGTGTCTTCCAGAAACTGGCAGTAGGACTGGGAGTTGAGCTTGACTCCATCCTCAACCCGAAAAGGCCCCACAAGCTCATCTTTGATGATACCAGCCCAAACCAGTACTCCACCTCCACCTTGCTGGCGTCTGAGTCGAACTGGAGCTCTCTGCCCTTTACCAATCCAGCCACGGGCCCATCCATCTGGCCCATCAAGACTCACTCTCATTTCATCAGTCCATAAAACCTTAGAAAAATCAGTCTTGAGATATTTCTTGGCGCAGTCTTGACGTTTCAGCTTGTGTGTCTTGTTCAGTGGTGGTCGTCTTTCAGCCTTTCTTACCTTGGCCATGTCTCTGAGTATTGCAGACCTTGTTCTTTTGGGCACTCCAGTGATGTTGCAGCTCTGAAATATGGCCAAACTGGTGGCAAGTGGCATCTTGGCAGCTGCACGCTTGACTTTTCTCAGTTCATGGGCAGTTATTTTGCGCCTTGGTTTTTCCACACGCTTCTTGCGACCCTGTT